>NC_056741.1:484624251-484929251 GCF_019279795.1 Protopterus annectens | reverse complement strand
CTTTTTATATCCACTGTATGTTGACTAGCTTTAAGAATAAGCAGTTTTATCCTTATAAAACCAACATAACAGATAATCTAATTAACAAAGGCTAGGGGGAGATTGTATGCATCTGTACTTGCTGCTGAAGCTACTAGAATGGTGCACTCCATCCAGGTATGTGTACACACATGAACATGCCTACAGCATGTATATTACATTCCCATGTACAGCTTCCCTTTTTGTTTAAAAGTCCAGGGAAATTAAGTTACTACAAGGCATGGTCACTTACACACATACTGTCTAACTACATATGAATACAGTTACTTGAAAATAAAAGCAATCACATTAACAACACACCCCTAAGAGTTGACTTTTCAAGATTTGAAAACTTATATGGATAGAGATCTAAGTTTTGACCAACATGTGCCTGTTGTTGTAAGTAAGTCCTCCTGTATTGCACAGCTTGTAAACAAAAGGACTGCATCTAGATCTATGGGAGTCATTGTCCCCCTCAGCCCTCATTAGGCCAAACATTGAGTATAATGCTCCTTTTGGCAAGTATCTGTCCACACACATGCAATAACTGTGACACACACACACACACACACACCTTATTAAACTTACTAAACATACCTTACTGAAAGGACACAAGGCCTAAACAATATGTTCTTCACTGACTGACTCAATGCCCTGCCAACATACTGGGTATCCTACATACTTCTAAGAAGTGACCCATGTCTGCTACACAAGGCATCCTCTTATCCAGTACTCATGGACCTACTATACATCAGCAAGTCAAAAAGTATCAGAAATACTCAATCTAGAGAACTAAATCTCTTCTTCAACATTAACAGAATGGTTTGGAGTTACGGTTATGTCTCACAGAGGATACCGCTGATGTAGAACAGGCTCCCTAGCCATGTAAAACAAAGCTCATCTCTGTATATTTTCAAGCGCAATTTGGATTTATGGATGGGAAACAGAAAATTTACCCCAGGATTTCCCCTGCACTTCGAATGGACAAAGGCAGCTCCTAAATGCTTTATTCCAATGCATTGTTCCCTTCAAATTATCTGTGGTATTCATCCAGTTATTCCCACTAGAGTTAATGTATAATTATTAGCCATGGGATAGGTACAATCAATATAACTCCAAAGTGTAGAGGTTAATCAAGCACCAAAAGGGGAAATAGCTAGGATTAAAATGGCTCACAAGGGAAGTTAGCCAAGTACTTACCTATGAACCTATAAAACAGCAAACCAGCAGGCACAGTCACTTAAACAGATTACCTCACTACACATGAACACATGAATAAGATTATTTTGCAAATATTTATTTTGTACCATTCTTAGGTCCTGATACCTTCCTAATAACAAATACTAAATATTTTCAACTATAGTGTGTCATGTTCTGAGACCTTTCCTATAGCTACGGCTGAATATCTTCAAACATAATATGTGTTCGTATATAACAAACATGTCCTCCTGCTATGTACTCTGGGCAGAGCTCTGTATTCTTTACCTCTAAGTTAGGCATTCTATCTTGTACTAGCTACATTATACTTACTGTGTACTTTGTATCTTAAGCTTACATCAGTGTCATCTGCATTCTGACCTGTCCTGTGGCATTTCTGCAACATTTTATTTACGTCACCAGTCTGTGTCAGGGATCATGGCTCATCATAGCTGATACATACATAATTCATGGGCACTTACCAACTGCTTTGTTAACAGTACACTGCCATAAACTGTTCCACGTCTGTGGCATCACTTGTGACTTTTTGCATGGGCAAGGCTACTTTTAATGCATTGTGTAATGCATACCTCTCAACACTGCCTAATTTTGCAAAACATCCCTGATTTTGCCTCATATTTTTCTTATTACTTGTGAAACTTTAATTTTTGGTTCATCATCAGTGATTGCAGGCAGTCAATATTGCCAGATATTAATATTTTTTATTGTTCAGAAAATGCATGTTGATGTAAAACTATCAACCTTTTTAGTAAAATGAAGTAATATTTAAAAATTGTCCTTGATCTTTGGCCTTTGTTCACCCATTACCTTAGGCTTTTTATACAGTTCTTGAGCAAAGAATTTGAGAGGTATTGTTAGACTTTCTTCAGGCAAAGACATTTTATACAAACCATACAATAAGCTCTCATTTATTATGTCAGACCATCCCCTTCAAACTGATTGTGTGTTATATACCAGACAGAATAAAAGCTGCTACATACTAAGACATACTTCCATCCAACATTTGAATTCTGTTTTGAAATCTTTACTGTTCAGCAACTCCTGATGTATTTTGCACAAGTGATCTTGCAAAATCATCACAATGTCAAACAATCTGGTCAAAGGCCTATCTGATGTTGCACATCAACCCATTCAGTGTGCCACCCAGTGACACTTATTTTGACACCTTCTTTCTCTTGGTAGCTTCGCAGTAAAGTTTCACTCTTTCAAAGCAAGTTGATCAGTCATCCACAGTAACATCAAAATTACTCACACTCCCAACATGATTTGTAACTGTATATAATAAAGTTAATTCCTTTGATGTTTCTTTTCACAAGCTAACGTATAAGTTAACTGTTCAATATATAAAAAATGTGGTGCTGTTCTAATAATTCATTAACTTTCCAAGTGGAAATATTCCAATGTTTTTTGATCAACAAAAATTAAAAGTCTTAAATCTTCAACTATACCAAAAGATTAGCACAAGTCTCATTAAGCTCCATATCCTACTTTCTGCTCCAAGGTAACCTGTGTCTTATTTTCTGAGCCATGAAAGATTCAATCCTATTTGATCTCCCATTTTTCCCAGTACCAGTGGCAATGCAAACACTTATACTAGAGACCTAAATTTTCACCAGCAAATAAACAGGAGTCATTAGAGACATGGTTTCCTAACTCAGTGCATTTCCAACCTATGGAATAAGTTACTGCTGCAGGTTAAGCACAACACTATTTTGTCTGCTTTTAAGGCTAGTCTTAAGGACTGTGATGGGTAGACATACATTTTTACCAGAGTTGTGATGTATAGCCCTACCTGATTTGGGAGGTGAGAGTTACAAAAACTTTTAAGTGAGTTTTCTTAATAGTGTACATGGCTAGGCCTCTTATGGTCTCTGTGATTGTTTGCCTGATATTCTTCTTATGATCCTCTGTATGACCCTTATATACAAATCACTACCTATACATTTGATAAATAGTATCATATTATGCTAAACAGTTATATTGCCTCCCATTTTCAAGTTTTAAAATCACTATCTGATGAATTGTCTGTCCCAAGTGTTTCACAACATTCAGCTTATAACTGCTCGTTAATGAGCCTTTTGCAAAGGTTGTGGTATTATCTTAAACTGTTTAATAAAAATTCAATACACATAAATTGTTTTCCAGTGTGGCTGTTAATTCAATCTTTTTTAATAGCAAAAGCAATTCCTTTGGTTTGAACCTATCATTTAAACAGTACACATGCACCCATCATTTATATTCAACTTAGTCAAAAAATGTAAATCAAATAAATGAATGGACAGATAAATAGATGGATAGATAGATAGATAGATAGATAGATAGATAGATAGATAGATAGATAGATAGATGGATAGATGGATAGATAGATAGATAGATAGATAAACATTTGCACCATTGTGAGGTATCTGCACATTCTTGGTGTTTTGCTTAAAACTCTTGGCTATACTCATGGATACAACCAAACTATCAGCTTGATGTGTTTGTATCCTTGCAGTACTAGGCATGACAGGTACTCATATAACATATACAGTCTAGAAACACTTCATATGTTTTATTGACTGGTCAAACTTCCAGAAAGGCACATCCATGATGGGAGTGTGTGTGTGTGTGTGTGTGTGTGTGTGTGTGTGTGTGTGTGTGTGTGTGTGTGTGTGTGTGTGTGTGTGTGTGTGTGTGTGTGTATGTATATATGTATATATCTATATATATATATATATATATATATATATATATATATTTATATATTTATATATATATATATATATGTATATATATATATATATATATATATATATATATATATATATATATATATATACATACACACACACACACACACACACACACACACACACATAGGATGTAAGTAGCAAGAATGGCATATACTGTATTTGTGCCCTATAACTTGTGAGAGATTTAGCTCTGGTAAAACAGAATTGACAAACACCAATCAGTAAATTGTGTTTATATATAAGCTATGTGAAAAAAGGCAGCAATCCTGTGGCAATACAACTTCTTGGCAATGGTCTTCCTACAGTGATGCTAATAAGGCATATCCAGGCTGATAAAACATTTACAGCTTTCAAGTGCATTATTCAACTTTTCTGTTAAATGTCAGTATATGACGGTTGTGACAGACATTGCTACAACTGATCCTAAAAACCTTTCTTAAACATTCTCTGTTTAATGGAAGTCACCACAGGGAAAAGTCACCCTCCCCTTAGGGGCAGCTACCTCTTACATGTTTATATTAAGTAACAATGTACAACTGTGGGAGATTTACCCCCACAAGAATACAAATCTCAGATTGCTTACATACTTTAGTTTTCACTTGAATGCAGAATTTGGAAGGGTAACTTTCAAACGTTGTGACATGGATCTAAGTTGGGTATTTAACTCCACATAATTTAGGGACAAAAGATATTCCAGCCTTTAGAGTAGCTAAAGGTTAAGGTCAGTCCAATGGGATCTAGCAGCATAATGTAGTCCTAAATACAGTAATCAACTTTTCCCACAAGTAGCAAAAGCTCAAAATGGGCTTTTATGTCTTACCCCAAGTTACAGCAACTTTACAGTTTGTAATATGTATAATGTGTATATATGGTGAAATCCTCCATCTAAAGGGAAATAGGATGAAGATTCCAGTGTCGAAACCACTTCTGAGCTTTCCATACTTTTGTCAAAGTCTACTGCAGCATTATGTCCTTAGGATGATTTATGCAAAAACCATCCCAGTACCTGAGATTGTAATCTGCTAATGTACAAAGCAAGACGCACAGCACTAATTCACCTTTATGGACAGTTAAGTGTCTGTAAATGTTTAGGGAGTGCCAGCTGTGAAGCTAAGAGTACAACATTTATCCTGCTGCAGAAATGCAAAGCCGGTGCAGTTATCGTCCACTGTAAGGAGCACAAGGCTAGTGAAAGGTAACAAGACTTAGAAACAGAAGGTCTTTGCTAATGCTCAGGAGAGCTCTGTGGGGTTGCGTTGAGAAAGTAAGGGATGACGAGCAGAGCAGTATGGTAGCATATTTCTCCACTATTTTGAAAGTACTAATGAGCAGCAGCAACTATATCTACATAAATAACACAACACATAATGGACATCACTTCAGCAGGCAAGGCGAACCGTGACTGAGATATACATCTAACCATTGACTGACACTAGGCAAGTCACTTCATGTGACCAAAAGGCTCATTCTGGAATCCTGAAAAACAGAAAGTTGTTTCTGATGGATGTTATGCATTGAAGACGAGTGTAAAATGTAGACACATGCATGGGTGCGCATTCAAACACAGTTTCATGCAAATTACTGGTATCCATTCATAAAGGAATACTACCAAATCAGCACTTACATCATAAAGCCCTTACAATTTAATATCCTAAAACTAGTCTGAAACTGCATAGTGAAGAACTAGCACTCAAAACATGCTGAAGACAGAAGCTTAGAGGTTTAATTTGGTATATTTTGTTAGAAATTGTTAACCATGGTGATGTAGTAACTTAATGTATGAACAGTTTCCACTTTTATGTTCCCTTCTATTACTTTACCAGCCTTCTATTACTTTACCAGCTGTAAGAAACAATATGCCTCCTGAATGTACTGTGCTACAGCAATGTTAAGGCCTGCTTGTCAGACAGAGTGCTCCGTCATCAATTTGGGAAGATAAAATAGCATAGATTTAGCATTTGTTGTCTTAATTCTAGCTTATCCATGTGAATACACCTATAAAATATATATATATATACAAATGCTAGACGTTTGCTTACTTGCCATCCTGCTCATTAAACATATTAAGTGAGAATTAACTACATTTTATAGACTTGCGCTTGATTAGTTTAAACTTTATTTACTTAGTGAATGATTGTAAGTCAGTTTTAGGACTATTCTTTAATCCCATCTCACCTCAGAAAACAGACTGATATGCCTAAATGCCCTTAGTTGATTACATGACAATACAAAGTAGAATAAATGCTGGATTGGCATGCATCGTTGTTTACATTTACTTAGACCTAATCATGTAAGTTATGTGCTTCCCTCACTCTCAGAATGACTTGACCATGCAAGCACATTCTAAGAAATACTGACATACATATGCATATATCTACGACTCAAATGCAAGCAAAATAAAGCTTTGTGCGCAAATGGTTGTGCAGTGTGACATCTAAATGTCTGCAATTGCTCGGTTCTACAAGGTCAATAAATGAAAGTAAATAATATAAGATTTGAATACAGCTTTAGTCCGCAGGATGGTAGCATTAGATACTGCATATTCAGCTGCTGACGCCACTGAAACATTTTGCAGAGAGAAGCAAATGACAATTATAGTGTATTTTCATTACATGTAAACACTGCCTCTTGTTTCACAAGGATGGAATGAGCTCTGATTCTGAACCTATAGCGCTAGATTATACTGCTGTGGGGAAGTACTGCTGTTGTCTGATAACCTGCTTGCAATCCTGGTTAATATAAACACCAAAAGCTGTTACACCAGAAAATCTCAATGTTTCCATTCAATTTTTAACATTTCTAATCAGTTATCAGTCTTGAAACATTTAAAGAACAACCTTGCAAAATGCGTTTTCACTACACGAATACTGATAAATGAAAATACATTTCATGAATTTTTGTAGCTCAAAGCATAATGTAGCATATTATTAATAGTAATAATAATAACAATAATAATAATAAATCTTTCTTCCAAAACTGAGATACGTTTCTAAATGTCTGTTAGGTGTTATAAGATTCAAATGTGGGGATGAAAGCAAGATGCAAGTTACCTAAAAAAAATCATACAAAAATATGAATTAAAGTGAGAACCAGGTGTTTCTTTGAGCTGTATCAAACAGATGAGACCTCTCCTTTGAACATTCTGTAGCCCTAGTTTAGCTCTGTCTTGGTGAGCTGTGCCTTGCAAGATATCCCAGTGGACGGGTCTACTTTATTTATGCGAAAGCTTAAAACAGCGAATGCATATGCATCGAACCATATGCATCGAACCGAGAAACCATCAAAACACAATAAAAACGGAACTACACAACAAACATAACATGTAACAGCTGTAGGCAGGGGGGCAAGCACCCTTGCACCCCCCACACCCTGCTACTTAAATATACCAACTCCGAGATCGCAATACATTGAAGTAAATGGAAATCTCCACCTACAGAGATTTCCAGTTACAGTTTTCCACGGTTCGCACATTCTATGCATATTGTTCGATGCATATGCATTCGCTGTTTTAAGCTTTTGCGTAAATAAAGTAGACCCCAGTGGACAGCTGTCTGCTTAACTGCATTAGATTCTTGGCTGACACTCTGACACTACATTGCATCTTTTTACCACTGTCAGAATATTTTCTGCCAATTTTAAACCACAGAAAACATCAGTCAGCAACACCAGATCTTTTCCTCATCTACCATCACTGATCAATATGTTTGTTCACATCAGAAAGTAACTCAGAGACACAAATATTAATGCAGTGCCTGTCCAGTCCATTTTCACCCAGTATGTTGTTATTCTTCCACTTCATAGGTCCATAGGTGAGTACTAGGCTAGTGTCCCTGATGGAACATTTTAAGCCTAGCCATGCTTCCCATTTGTCACCCAGTTGTGTTATCCCATAAGTGTATATAGCTTCACAGGTGAATACTAGGCTATCATTCTTTATAGGATGTTTTAAGCCTGGTCATGGAATTATAGCACCCTGGATAAGACTTGAACCTGCAGTCCCTAGATTAGGATGCCAATGTCTTATCCATTCGGCTAGTACACTCTTTTCTTTTCCTGACCAATGTGGTACACAAGCTAGTCTTTCCTGTTGGTATATATTATCTGAAGTATGGTGGCTACATTAGAGTTAGTTCTAAAACCTTTATTTACTTTACTTAATACAGCTGCACCTGGTTTACTTATTTATTTATTTTTATTTACTGCAATTTGTATACCAGGCACCTGAACTGGTCAACATACCCTTTTAGGTATGACCTGGACCAACTGGGTATAAATAAAGCCAGTACAAGTAGAAACTGTTACATAATAGAAATTAGCAATGCAAATTAGAGTAAGAATTATTTGCAGTGAACCCGTTGAACAGCAAGGTATTTACAATATTTACAGTTAGTTCTGTATTCGACATGTTATAGTAAATACAACACGATTATATTAGTAATCGACTAATGCCTGACACTTGGATATTAGCCCTTCTCCTTGTAGCAAGATCATTCAGATTCTTTCACTAAATGATCTTTTAAGTTTGATTTTCAATAATGCTAGGGTGCTTTGTTCTCTTACCTTAGCTGGAAGTGTGTTCCAAGTGGCTGTCCTGATCTTAAAGATGTATACTGTGAGCTCAACAGCATGTCTGAATTGTTATTTCACAAACACAGATGTCAGGCTTGCTGATGCCTGCCCTTTTTAGTTGACTTATAGCAATGACAAAGAGGATGAACTACAACACACATTTTAACCTGTGTGTTAAACACAGAGGTTATTTTTGGAATAATGCCTCTCAGACCTTCTAAATGAACTGTAATTATTTATCACCGTTCTCTCATTTGAACCACCACTGAGAGTTGATACAGATTCCAAGCAAATTACTTTAGGCAATTATCAGCTGCTATCCACTGGGTGAATGGGTGTGGGTGTCAGTTCCACCCTTGGACACCCTTTCTGTTGCTCTTCAACCCATTCATACTTCCACAGTTAGTTGATTCCTAGGCCTCAAAAGGTGGGCTCTGATGCCAACACAGTCCTCTGGGGATGCACCCAACCCACCATCTGATGTTCCAAGAAACAGGATGTGCAAAAGAAAGCACATAGATTTCCTGCAGGAGTCAGTTACATTAGACTTGAGCTTAGATGACAGAAAAATGGCAAAGCCCTTTAGTCCAAACTCACACACACACACACACACACACACACACACACACACACACACACACACACACACACACACACACACACACACACACACACACCTGGCCCTCAAAACAGACCCTCATCTAAACTAGAAAGTGATAAGAAGAAACAAGATGCTAGTGATCTGTATTTTTCCTTTGACATTGTTGTCCCAATGCCCTTCAACCTAAACGGGTGCATATCTAAACATCGAACGCTGAAAAGTTCGAATACTAAAAACCTCGGACTTCAAAGGTCGAAGACTGAAAATATCAAAGCCGTAGAATGTCGAATTCTTTCCCAGGGAAAGAATTTGGTGGTCCGTTTCCATGGCTTTGCTATTTCCTCCACTGTGGTGCGATCTCGGTTCATAGAGGTTCATAGATTAGTACTAGACTAACTGCCCTTGCGAGACATTTTTTAAGCCTAGCCAATTATCCCTTGTGAGTTGGTATATTTAAGTAGGGGGGTGTGGGTGTGAAGCCCCCCACATTAGATATAGTTTGCAGTGTTCATGTGTTTCGTGTTTTGTACTGGTACAGCGATTTTTTTTTTCCCAGGGGAAAAAAACGCTGTTCTCAGTCTTTGAGGTTTTCAGCTTTCGTGGTTTTGGGTTCGATGTTGTGACATTCGAAGTTTTGACACTTCGATGTTATGATATAGAACCACCTAAACATGTAGTGTGTCTATTCTGTATAGTCTGGTTTTACAATTTATTTTATTTTTTTATTTACTTTATTTAACATTTGTTTACCAAGAAGGTCCAACTTGGAACAAAGCCAATTTTCAGTAGAGGCCCAGGGAGAAATGCTCTAGACACACATCTCTGCAATGTGGGATGAAACCAGAGCACCAACAGGGAACCCACACAAATTAAGGGAGGACATGCAGACTCCACAAAGATGGCACCCCAGCTGACAATCAATCCAGAGAACCTCTTGCTGTGAGGTGACAATGCAACTGCTCCACCATTGCACTGGTACTAGGTACCGACCTTCCTTTGGTGTACAGGGGAAAGTGGGTACCAATGGCAGTCAAAGCATGGCTTAAAACTTGCAAAGTTAATCTATAAATGTAAAATGAGACAGCCTTATCATTCATGTGCCACTAATTACACACCTGGTGTTCAAAAATTGAGGACAGTGGGCAGGATATGTTGAGCATAAGGATCGGGGCATTTATTGATCAGAGCTAATGGTATAGGCTACAATACTGGCTCTCAGCTAGTGTAATGCCTTATAAATAGACATCAGCAAGTTACTTTACAGGCTGCATTATTATGAATTTAACTTGCCACTAAAGCACCAAGCTTTATGTCCTCAGCCAAAAGTAGCATACTCACGACTACATTGTAATGAAGATTATGTACTTGAATGTTAATTAAACAGTGAAAATTAGAACACTGTATACTGATTGTTTGCTTTTCCTTCAGCCAAGATCATTACTCAGGCAAAGAACATTTAGAAATGGTACACTGACATCTCTTCCAGAGGAAGAATTGCAGATATAATAACAAACACAGGAGTGTAACACAAATAAGGCTTAAATCTTTCTTTGTGTGGGAGGACTGGAATCAGCCTTTTACTAAAATACTGATGTGTGCTTAGCTTTAGTCCATGTAAACAGACTCACCTTCCCCCTGTCATGTTGTTTTGCATCACCAATTTGTCAATTTGCACATTTTGACTGTTTTTCCATTCGTATTGTGGACTTAACTCCATTAATTTACTGCACAATAACTGTAGTGCAGTAAATGTTAATCTCTGATAAATGGAAGCAAAACAGCTCTATATAAAAAACTAGGAGCAAATTGTTGCTTGAGGGTTGATGATATACAAATATTTTTATAAGGATGCAAGTCACATAAGCAAACAGGTCACTGTTGGTTCATAGGGTGGTACTAGGCTATTGGCCCTACAGCCTATACAAGCGTAGCCATAACAGTTCCCTGGATATTTCTTCCCACAATATTTACTTCCCTGGATCCCTGTTTAGCAGGGTGACTGATGTGATCCCTGGGGTGAATTTCCTATCTCCCATCCAATCATCAAGGTTCCCTCTGAAGAGGGCCAAAGAGGCACTCTGCTTGACATTTATGGGCAGTCTACTCCAGAGTCTGGGGAGTCTCTGGGTCAGGAACCTATCCCTCCTGCATGTTTTTTTCATTGTGATGACAAGTTTTAGATCCCTGGAGTGTGTGTCTCTGAGGGATTGGGATTTCTTTAAGTGTAGCATGTCCAGTAGCTCTGGGTTTGACATGGCTTTGTATGTTAAGCAGAGATCGCCTCTGAGTAGACGATATGCGACAGAGTATAGGTGGAGTTTTTTTAGACAGTCAGCATAGGGGATCTGCTTTAGGCCTGTGATTCTTTTAGTGAGGTATTTCTGCTGCCTTTCCAGTTGTTGCAGATGTCTTGAAAGGTACATACCAAATGGGGCATTGTATTCTATAATGGGTCTAATGAGGGATGAGTACAGTGGGACAATGACCTCCTTTTTTCTGGATAAAAAGCCCTTAGTGATGAGGTGTGCCATATAGAAGGATTTTCTGACTGTTGTCGCGATGCGGTTATTAAAGGTGAGACCACTGTCCACCTGTGTCCCTAAGTCCCTTATCACACTTTCGGTGTTTAGTGTACTGCCACCTATGTGGTAATTCATGGGTACATGTTTTTTCCAAAAGGGGATAACTATACATTTCTTGGCATTGAGCTTGAGCCCATGGCTGTTTCTGTAAGGCATTTTTGTAGAATATCCACATCATTTGGGGATTCAATAATGGCTCCCAGTTTGCAGTCATCTGCAAACTTTGTTAGCCAGAGTCCCTTAGTGTTGGCCTGTACTTCAGAGAAGTAGATGCCAAACAAGAGCGGTCCCAGGACTGAACCCTGAGGTACTCCCCTTGTCACTTGTCTGGAGCTGGATTTGGAGTCGGCTACTTTTACAGTGTGGATTCTGTCAGTAAGCCAGTTGGCAACCCATCAAGTGACATAGGGATTAATGCTCAGCTTAGTAAGTTTATCTATGATTCCAGCATGGAGGATGGTGTCAAAGGCCTTGGCAAGGTCCAGATAGGCTGTGTGGGCCACCTTACCCTTGTCCACGGCTCTGGAGACTGATTCGAAGAAGTCAATCAGGTTCTGGAGACAAGATCGGCCCTTCATGAACCCAAACTGCATGGGGACCAGTGTTTAAAGGTTGCCAATGTCTTTGTTTATAAGTTCCATGATAATACGTTCCATGGCCTTGCAGATCAGACTTGTCAGACTGATGGGGCAGTAGTTCCCGGGATCCAAGGTGGAACCCCCTTGTGGAGTGGGATAACTGTAGCTGTGCGCCACTCAGTGGGAACGAAGCCTGAGGTGAGGCTATGATTAAGCATGACACTTAGGTGAGCTGCCAGTTCATTTTGTAGTTCATGTAGTACAAAGCCTGAGATGTCATCTGGTCCCATGGATGCTGTATTCTTAAATTTGGAAAGTGCGTTTTCTACCTGTGTGGCCGTTATTACCAGAATTTGGCAATCTTTCGGTATTGAGATGGGCCCTTTAGGGGGTGAGAGGGGGGTGAAATTTTCACTGAATCGATCTGCCAGGATATTGGCAATATCCTTGGGATCAGTATATTTAATGCCATTCTGTTGTAGCTCAAAGCAGATCTGAGCATTGCCATTTAGATTATTGACATAGCTATAGAATGCCTTGTGGTTGTCTTTGGAATCTTTGGCAATTTTATTTTTGTAACTAGCTTTGGAGGATTTTATGAGGGATTTCAGCTTCTTACTGAGGCTGGTAAGGGGGTTTTTTGCATCCTAGGATGTTCCTCTTTTCTTCAACAGTTTCTTCCTTTTGTTGTAAAGTTTGTTTATGGCAAGGGACCATCAGATTGGCTTCCGTTTTTTGGAGGACAGCATCTTGGTTCTAGTGGGGATGGCACGATTCATGCTCATGTAGATGTGCTCATACAGTGCCTTAGTATAGGATTCAGCAGTCCCTGTCTGCATGGGTGTCATGAAGTTTGTCACTTCTGACTTGAGTAGCATGAAGCTGGCTTTGGAGAAGTTTTTTATGGGGTTTCCTTACTGGGGAGTGTGGGTGGGATGTGGATGTCAAGGGTGATTAGCTTATGGTCAGTCCTGACCAACGAGGGGGTGACCATAGATGTGGAGCATCGATTTCCCATGTTGGTAATGACCAGGTCTAGGATATTGGAGCCCCTGGTGGGACTAAGGATTAGTTGATCCAGGGCGTTGGAATTTATGAATTCCAAGAACCGTTGGTTAAATGTGTTGGTACATGAATAGTTTTCCCAGTTAATGGCAGGGTAATTGAAATCATCCAGTATTAGAGTTCTTGGTTGTATCTTAGTATTTTCCAGTATGTTTAGAAAGGTGTAGTGAGAATCTTGATGGTGGGGGATCTGTAGTGACCTATCTTTCTCTAGTAATGCATGCACTCCCAATGTAGATTAGAAATAGGAAAGAATCAAAAAAAAAAGATTAGTCTTTGATAGAATTAAAAAATATTGTGCAGAGGATTAAGGTTCAATTCTAACACTTGGCTATACTGTGTAACAACACAAAGGGAACAGTCTGTTAAGGAGATTAATTATTTATTTGAAACTCAGGTCAAAGAAAAGAAAGGTAAGTGAGAGAACGAATGAAGAATGGAAGAAAATATAAAGGAGGGAAGGAAGAAAGGGAGATTAATTTTCCCTTGAGAGCATAGTGAGTTCACAGATCGATCTAGAAGTAAAAGAAATATATACTCAGTGATTTGGATTTGGGCGGGGGGAGGGGCTTTATGGGTTATTTGTAAGGGCAATGTCATGCAATTAATTGTGATCCCAAGACAAGGTTCGAACTGGAGCCCACAAGAATAATCACGTAATTTGGAGGATTGTCTTTCTCAAAGTGTGGTTGTCCTTAGTAGCTTTAGCTACTTGGTGTTTAACTGATGTCAAGCAGAGGTGTGTGGCTGACAGGCTTAATCAGCTCACCTCTAAAAACTAATTGTTTTAAAAATAATGTATAGAAGGCTGAAAGTAGCTATAGCTGCAGAGAGCAGCTGTGACAGTTACATGTGTTTTTATTGCACATTGAGTAGCAAATAAGAAAGGTGTCAAGATATTCTTAGGGTGCAGTGTTGACTTGGAGATGTTGTGCAGCACTAAAGTACATGGTTTTTGAACTGTGGCCACTGACTGCTTTATTCATTCAGCTTGCACTGAGTTTCCATCTGTTTATTGTGAATTTTTAGAACATTTCAGAAGCTATATTAACCAACTTATTTTACTGTTTAAAACAACTATACCTTGAAAGTAAGTAAAGATTTCTAAATCTGGTCCAGCATACAATGGAAGTGCAATCATTAAGTACTGGTACAGTATGTACTTGTCATGTCGTGGCTTTATTCTCATATGATAATGTCAGCAGCAAAAGATCTGTGAATATGATAATGTCAGCAGCAAAAGATCTGTGAATATTGCCAGGAGGATGAAGTCTCAGCGTCAATGACAATAATCTTCTGCCCTTATCAAAGTGATTTTGGCAGGACCAACAGCGTGCTTGGCCAGCCATTGTTGTCGATGTGGGAAGCGGTAGAGTGCAATGTCTTTGAAACAGACAGTGACAAAGCTTTAGAAACATTATATTTTGCAAACCAATGGGGTAAAATGGACTAAAACTTTATAGCTCACACTATGTTGACAATAAGAGAGATTCATTTGAAGACCACCTCTTTCATGTGTACTAATATGGCTTCCTTATTATGGCCCTGTCATCCTTGAAACCTGCACTCAATCGCTCTCCCCCCCAAAAAACTGCCTTTCCATTGGCTTCTTTCCATAAGTGTGCTGGAAATATCCATGCTGTGGTTTCCTTCAATACTTTCTCATTAATACCAAAGACTAAAATGTGAAAAAGCAAAATAGATGTAGATAAGCTTGAGGGCATTAATATACTGAGGCACATTCTTTTTTATACTATAATTCCATGTTTTCTACATGACATCTGCACTTAAAATTAACTGCAGTGCTGCAAGTCTAATCAAAAAAGAAGCAGTGCAATGACTTGTCAAAATCAAGAGCCAAATTCCAACAGTATTTGTGCCAAGGGTAAAATACTATGCAGGGTTTGTCAGCTGGTATCAGCAGTCTGTGATTCAATCTGCTGCAATATGTCTGAAAAAGGGCACAAAATGCAAATAACAGTAAGTGGCAATTAAATCCACCCTGATGCACTTTATGTGTGATTCAGAAGTATAACAACTGCATGCCATGCAAATGAAGGGTAGAAGCAATGGCTATTACAGAATAGCAATCTCATTTTTCAGAAAAGTTTGCTGGTTGCTATAGAGGGACAGGGGACACCAGAGGCACAAGAGGTCATGTGAAAAAACCCTAGCTTTGCTTTCTGGAGGGTGACTGTAGCACATTGCAATAGTTTCACCATTTTTTTTTTCCGATTGTATGACACTGGAATTAGTTCATTTAAGTTCCGGGGGATGAAAGCAGAATCTCCATGAAACCGGGTATGGGGAGGCCATCAACGTAAAGATAATTATTTTTAGGTTTGTTGACGATCACAGGTAACACTATTGTTTACATTCATGA
This sequence comes from Protopterus annectens, assembly GCF_019279795.1. Classification (NCBI taxonomy): domain Eukaryota; kingdom Metazoa; phylum Chordata; order Ceratodontiformes; family Protopteridae; genus Protopterus; species Protopterus annectens. The sequence continues at coordinate 484,913,505 of NC_056741.1, read as the reverse complement.
TCAGTTTATTTAGATCATTTTTTTTATAGTGTATATTGTAAATGAGATTTTTCAATGTGCTGTGCTTTGATCAGTCATGACTACAGCAGTTCATCATGATATTGATATATATATATATATATATATATATATATATATATATATATATATATATATATATATATATATATATATATAGAGAGAGAGAGAGAGACATAGATAGGTATAGATAGATATATGCGTATTGATATATATATATATATATATATATATATATATATATATATATATATAAATATATAACGGGTCTGCTACACAAACTTGAAATCTCACTAACCTGACTTTCATAATACCGAAACAAAAAAGCCGACAATGCAGAAAACTGACCATCCAGAACACCGACTTTCAACTCCAGGTAAGTAACGGCTTGGCCAAGCAACCAAGAAATTTAAACCAAAGCAAATTAAACCCACCCATGTGGGGGCTGCAGCCCCCCCCACACACACTCCCAACTAAATATACCAACTCCAAGATCGTACTACCTTGGAGGTAAGCGGCAAAGTTCAACATGGTGGCCAAGTTGTTACTTAACTGGAGCTGAAAGTTGGTGTTCCGGGTGGTCGGTCTTATGAGTTGTCGGCTTTTTCGTCTCAGTATTATGAAAGTGGGGTAAGTGGGATTTCGGGTTTGTGAAGTAGACATATATATATATGTATGTATATATAATATATATATATATTTATGTATATATATATATATATATATATATATATTTATGTATATACACACATATACTCCAAGGGCGGGAGCATGCGACGACAACACTCCACCCCACCCAGGTAAGGTGCCCACGGAACGACCTGGGTAACCCATAAGCTTAACAAGTCTAGTCTGCAAAGCTATGGAGGAGGAGAGAGCTGGAGAATCAAAATAAAAGATATAGGGACTTGCAGACATTGGACCCCACCAGGCTGGTTTGTCTTTGTCAAGGGAAGATGAACTTGGTTGACTTTGGACAACAGTCAAGGCACATCCAGAGGAAAGAAAGGCAGTCCATACAGCCTACCTTGACCTTTGCAAGGCCTTCACAATCACCCCCCTCCAATTTATTGAAAAAATACCAGCTTAAATGTAAACCCATTTACATGTAGATGGATGGCAAACAAACTGGCAGAAGACCCAGGAGGGTTAGAGAGTTGCACGGCCAGCTGGGGCCGGAAGCACAAGGAAGCCGGTCGGCTCGGTCCTCCCCCCAAGGGTTATTGTTCCTATTGTTTGGCGGTTGTACATCTCAGCCATACAGGTAGGATTGACCAACATTTGGCAGACATTGACAAACTGAAGCTGTAAAAAAGTGTGGACACGGATATATCCTTCTCAGAAGGACGGACGAAGAGATATAGAACAAATGAGAGCCATGGCCAAGTTTACAAGCCCAAATGTATAAGTACAACGGGAAAACAAACAACCACCCCTAACAAAGTAACCCCAAGCTACCATATAGGTGGGTATCAGGGAAGCACTAGGGGCTGATATCAGGGACCTGGGGATTGAGGTTGACAGTGGCCTTTCTTTGCTAAACATTGCCCACTTCCTCACCAAAAGGATAAGGGGACCAAAAAATGTCATCATGCTGCCAGATTGAAGAAACTCCAGCTTTCAGTCGTGATACCGCCTGCTCAGAGGTGAGTGACATGTGCCTACATAGGCCATGTCCAACCCGAAAATAATGACATGCTCCACACCAAAAAAAAAAAAATCCACCAAAACCACTAGAGCAAGCGACTTAAACCTTATAAATAGGATATAAATAGGACGGATATAGATTTATAGATTTATCACTCAGAGACTCCCTAATAAAAAATCCAACAAAATGTGGTCCATGAGCACCAGCACCTCTCTCTGTTCAAGAAAAGAGAAATCCTGGATGAGGGAGATCAGAGGGTTACAGGAATCAACTCCTGTGTCTCTGCTGCTGGACAGAGGCAACAACAACAACAAACTAACAGTATTTTTTTATAAGTCATATAAGGCGCAATGATAAATAGGCTAGGGGCCTTAAGGCTATAAAGGCCTTTAGGGGAGATACTAGAATATAATGAACCTAACCATATATATATATACATATATATATATATATATATATATATATATATATATATATATATATATATATAGAGAGAGAGAGAAGTTATAGATAGATATAGATATATATGTATGGGAGTCCTGCATTAGGTCTAAATTGTTGTTTAACATTTGCTTAATCAACCACGTTTAGTCAATTAAACAGATGGTTTCAATGTGCAGAAGATCGATATTCCCTGGGTGGATTATGCAGGCTCAGAGTTAGCATATATAATTAGTACGGATATGAGGGGAAGAGGGGGTATTGACCTCCTGCAAAAAATTTTATTTTGAGTTTTTTTGTTAGGAAAATTGCATGTGCTGAGGTTCTTTCACATTTTATGCATGATAGTGTGTCTCAACAGCGTTTATAACACGTTATCGAAAGATGAAAATAGTGAACGCTATTTCATTGGCCCCAAAACATCTAAACATGAAAATATCAAACATTCAGAACAGCAAATTTTTTCCCATGGAAAAAATGTGCTGCTCCGAAACACATACACACAACACAAGCACATCAAACAAACAGCAACCACACACATACAGTTAAATTACTACATCTAATGTTACACTAAACTAAACATACACTACTATCTAACCACTTACCTTAACCCAAACCCTAACCCTAAGGTCCGTCACTATCGCACACTCACCTAACCCGCACCCTAACCCTAACTCACTTAAATTGCCCCTAACCCTAAAGTCTATCACAATCGCACACACGCCTAACCCACGCCCTAACCCTAACTCACTTAACCTGCCCCTTACCCTAACGTACAAACAAGTGCATACTTACCTGAACCCAACCCGTAACTTTCCACCACAGTGCTAAGAATAGAGAAGTCACAGAAACGGCCAACTGAATTCTTTCCCGAGGAAAGAATTCGCTGTTCTGCAGCTTCGCTATTCTTAGCATTCGCTGAATAGTGTTCGATATCAGGACATTCGAAATTTTGATACATCGATGTTCTGATATAGGCTCTCTCAACATTAGGTTTGTCGACCTTTTGCAATCAATGTTTCCAAGGTCGAGTTATGGGCAACTCGACTAAAGTGAGTAGACCTATATGGGTGTAAGTCAGTTAGTCGAATGCTGCTTTTGTTGAAGGCAGAAAAGGTGTCACAAATGATCAAAGTACATTTGATCAAACTGTACTGGATTTTGTATGCATGACATCACAGAACAGTGGAGACTGGGAAACTGTAGTTGGTGTATATATAAGTTGCAGGTTGCAGGAAGATTTAGGGGGATGCAAGAGGATGACCCCCCCCCCCTGCACAAAATAGTGATTTGTGTGCATTTATGGTTTTACATTGAAGAGACTGCTGTTTGAGTGGATCTCATACATATATATATATATATATATATATATATATAATATATATATATATATATATATATATATATCTTATATAGACTAAGGGTGGTGGAGTCTCTATCTTCATTAAGGACAGGCACACCTTCAGCCTGGTTTTCGAGCATGATGCACTGGAACTACTTTAGGTGCAACTGACAGTTGGCAAGACACCCTTCCAAGTTATAGCCAGCTATAGACCCCCCCCTCCATGACTCAAGATACCCACTCCTACTACCTGGACCTACCTGATTCCATCAAGGTACTCCCTAACACCCTGATTCTTGGTGACTTCAACTAACCCACCATAGACTGGGTGAACTATTCCTGCACTAATGCACTCACCCAGTGATTCCTTGACTTCATCAGTTCTAATGCACTACATCAGCTCGTCTTATCCCCCACAAGGGGAGATAACATTCTGGACTTTGTTCTCACCAACATGGGTGACCGCTGCACCACTCCCATAGGATGTTCTTCCCCTAGTGAGATCAGATCATTGGTCTGTCTCACTCAAAGTTTCTAGCCTCCCCACCCCCAGCTGTAACCAGGCTAAAAATCTTCTCAAAAGCTGCCTACAACCCCCTAAGGGAATGTATCAGTAGCTTCACACCACCACCCCCTTCAGATGATGCAGACAACTATGCTGAACAGTATGCCAGTGCAGTATGCAAACACCTGTACAACTGCATGGACACAGCCATACCCAACAGAACTAAAACCTGATCCTCAAGGAAACACAAACCTGTCTGGTGGACATCCTCTATAAACAGGCTTTACAACAAAAGGAAGAAACTGCTGTCCAAGGGCAAAAAGCTGCAAATTCCAAATTGGAAAATCTCCCTCCTTAGCATCAACAAGCAAATTAGATCACGAGTAAAAACCTCCAAAGCCAATTATGAGTCAAAACTAGCCTCCAAAACAAAGGGAAACCACAAAGCCTTCCTCAGTTACATCAGGAACCTCTATGGCAAAGCTCAGGTTTGTTGCACATTAGTACTTAATGGTATTACTTACACTAATCTGTTGACTTAGCCAACCTGTTAGCAGATAGGTTCAGAACAAACATCACCCCCCTGCCACCCCCAAAGGCCCATTTGACATCCCAGATACTTCTTCCACACCTCACATCTCTGTAGATCAAGTTTTAAAAGCCCTCTCCAAGGCAAGGAACACAGCTTCCATGGGACCTGATAGTATCCCAGGCTGTATACTGCACTATCTCCAGCAAGAACTAGCTTTGCCATTGAGCACTCTATTCAACCACAGCCTAAGTACAGGTTTTATTCCAGCACAGTGAAGAACTGCCATTGTCATCCCTTTGCACAAAGGTGGCGCCACTACTGACCCTGGAAACTATCACCCCATTAGCTTGACAAGTCTGATCTGTAAAGCCATGGAGCATACTATAATTGATCTCATAAACAAGGTCATAGGCAATCTCCAAGCATTTAACCCCACCCAGCTCAGATTCTTCAAGGGCAGAACTTGCCTGTTGTACCTGGTTAACTTCTTTGAGACTGTCACCAAGGCCCTGAATGAGAGAAAGTTAGTACATACAGCTTACATTGACTTGGCCAAGGCCTTTGACACAATCCCCCACTCGGGCATCATCAAAAAGCTAACACAACTTAGAGTAAATCCCTATCTCATCAGGTGGGTGACCAACTGGCCCACCAATAGGACTCACAAGGTCAAAATAGGCACCTCCACTTCTGACAGCAGACTTGTCAATAGTGGTGTCCCCCAGGGATCTGTCCTGAAAACCCTACTGTTTGGCATCTACTTCTCAATGATCCAGGTAAAGACAAAAGACCTGTGGCTGACCATGTTTGCAGGCAACTGTAAGTTGAGTACTGTCATTGACTCCCCAAATCATGTCAACATACTGCAAGTAGTTCTCAAAGCAACAGGTGAGTGGTACCAAAGTCATGGCCTCAAGTTAAATGCAAAAAAAATGTATTATCATACCATTCGGCAAAAACACAGCCCCTACTGATTACCACATCTGTGGTAACCACCTAAGCACACAACCTGTAGTGAGATACCTGGGTACTTAGGTTGACAACAATCTCACATTCGACCATCATGTAGGGGCAGTGGTCAGTTAAGCCTTTTACTTGGTTCATCCATCTCATAAGTAAAGGGATTGCATCCAGAAAAAAGAAGGTTATTACCTCTCTGTACTCCTCCCTCATTAAGCCAATAATTGAGTATAAAAAACACCCCGTTTGCTATGTACCTCAACAAACATCTGCCCCAAGTGGAAAGGCCACAGAAATACCTCACAAAGAGAATCTATGGCCTCCAACACCTGTCATTTGTGGATAGACTCAAACCACTATCACTCTACTCAGTATCTTACAGATTGCTCAGAGGTTATCTGTGTCTCGCCTACAAGGCAGTCTCAGACCCTGCTCTACTAGAGATGCTCCATATCTGTAAGTCTAACTCCTCGTGCATTACCCGATTGAAAGGCCTAAATCTAATATGTGACATCAGCAAAACCTGCTGGAGAGACAAGTATATGTCTCCAAGAGGCTGCCCCATCTCTGGAATACAGTTCCAATATATGTCAGAGTACCTCACTGACCCTCTTCAAGCACAACCTTGAAAAGTGGATGGGAAACCACAAATTTGTCCCATGGGTTCCACCTGTGTCCCTCATTGACTGGGGTGATAGGTGCTGACTAAGGTTTCTTTTCTAGGAATAAACTCTTGGCTAGGCTATGATCCTATGATCCAATTATATACATATATATGTGTATGTGTGTGTAAATATATGTAAGTATTGTAATATAGTAGCTGCTTTGCCATTTTTAAACACAAGGAGAACAGTGGAATAACTGAATCCATTTTGTACACTATGGGTATACAAGCCAAAAAAGCAGGTACAGGAAGTCGCACAAGGGTACAACTTGATGTATATTAGGCCTAAGATGCGAAATCTTGCCTCTGATGCTTACTTTTAACCCTACAGGGATTTCTGGAAAGGATTCCTTAGCAACTTTATGTGGAAGAAGCCTCTTTGAAAGCATGAAGCTATTTTCCTACAAAAAAAAATGTGGATGAAGGCTTTTGTACCTGTGGAGTCTGCCTTGCCTATATGGGAAGCTTTTGGAGTACTCTCTATTAAGGAACTGTTACTGCTTGTGCTATGAAGATGCTGAAGGAAATATCTCTGAACCATTCTGTGGCCATTTTTGAGAAACTCTTTACATGTAATATAGTGTATGAAAAGGAAACCATCTTGAACTGTCACCTTCCACAAAGCTTTAAGTACAATTTTAAGGTCTGCATTTCTTTTAAGTTTTCCGCTTCTTTGCTTCTAACTGCATTATCAGAACAGCCTGCTTTTGTTCACATCCCATGCTAATAAACCTATGCTGAATCTCGGAAAACTGATAGAGTGTTTCTGTGAACATTACAAACTCTAATGTAAATATTTCCAAGTTACATAGGTTTAAAATCAGTTCAAACTGCCTGTTCTGCATAAAATGGAGTATGTTTTTCCATCTTCTTGTTATGCATTTGCAGATTATTGGTAACATAAGCGACAGTGATTTATATCACATTTGTGGAACAGCAGCAGGAAGTCGTTAGCCTAGTGAGGTCTCCAGGCATTTCTGCAGGTTACATCATACTGATACCTTTTGGCATCAAATATTGCATGTACATATTTGCATTAATAATTCCAAAACCATGCCATATACACGTTATTAGAAGATGTTATCTTAAAGCTTACACAATGACCAACACAAGTGTGGGAAATATTTGACTTCTATCTAGTGCAGATAAATAAATATCACTTATTATTATTTGTATGCTATTTATTTGTATTGTAACAGCTTTCAAATTTCTCTAAATATCTCAACAATCCACAGATAGAACTGCTTAGCTTCACATGACAGCTCACAGCTTCATGAAGAAAATACTACCAGCAGTATGTATGTTGCTTGAATGGTCACTGAGATATTGAAAGCTGATTATAAAACATTGCATAATTCATATTTGCAGTGGTTATTTTGGGTTATAAAATACAGTTTAAGGTCTAGAATTGAGTAAATCCAACCATTGTAAAGGACACTTTGTGCTAAACAGTTTGCCATTTACAGTTTACTAGTAGCACAGTTTTAGACTTATAAACACTTGTTTGAAATGAGAGGTAATAAAGTACAGTTGTGTACCTACCATAAATGTGGATGTTCAAGTGTATTCACTGTTGCAGTCATTACAATTGGGTTATCCTGCTGGCAGGCTACCCGCAGTCAGCCCAAGTTCCAAGGTCTAGGTCCGGTGTCGGTTGCTGTCGCCTCTTCCCTGACGTCAGTGCGCCAGGGGAATATAAGATGCAGCTGACGCCATTTTCTTCAGTTTTTCTTGCCCCAGATGTCAGGTGCCCCTAAAATATTAGGCTAAATGATGCCAATAAGCATGCATGCACAAAAAACAACTTCTCCTTCATCTACAAGCAAATACACCACATAGGTTGTATAGAGTAGAAAAGTACAGTCAGGTCCCAGCAAAGAAGAAAGGGGGATGGTGGAAGGGTAACCTGGACTGCAACAGTGAATCCACTAGAACATCCACATTTATGGTAAGTGTACACAACTGTACTATGTTCTTCATGTTTCACTGTTGCAGTCATTACAATTGGGTTGAGTCCCAAAGCTAAGGTTGGGAGGCTGGAGCTAAATAGGATTAGGAGAGGCTATAAGGCCCTGCAGAACTGCAGTGGCAAAGCCTGCCCTGGATTTAGAGTAGAGAGGTAAGTGATAATGCTTTGTAAAGGTATGCACTGAACTCCAAGTTGCAGCCTCTAAGATATCTTTGGTTGGTAGTCCTCTGAGAAAGGTTGCTGAAGTGGCTGCTGCTCTGGTTGAATGTGGCCTAATGCCCTTAGGCACTGATTTGCCATGCTGTGAATAGCAGAAATGAATGCAATGGTCTATCCACTTTGAAATAGTCTGTTTTGAGATAGGCTTTCTTTGTGATTCTGCAGCATATGCCACTAGAAGTTGATCAGTCTTTCTGAAAGCTTTAGTTCTGTCCAAGTAGAAGCGTAGCTGTCTGTGAATGTCCAAAGAATGCAGAATTCTCTCACCCTTATTCTGTGGGTTTGGATAAAAAGTAGGCAAATTAAATGTTTGGTTAAGGGCCACACTGGACATTACCTTAGGCATAAATGTAGGGTTTGTCCTCAGCAAAGCCCTGTCAGGATGGAAAATGATAAAAGGTTCCACATCCATGAGTGCCTGTAATTCTGAGACTCTTCTAGTGGAGGTTATTGCTAGGAGCAGAGCTGTTTTCCAGGATAAGAATTTTATGTCAGCTGCAGAGGCTGGCTCAAATGGAGGTAGTGTGAGTTTTTCCAAGACATAGTTGAGGTCCCATGCAGGTAATGGTGTTTTCCTTGAATTTCTTATGTTTTTGGCCCCTTTGAGGTACTGCCTCAGTAACAGATGAGAAAAAATAGGTGGTTCTGTATTGTAATGAGCTGAAATGGCAGAGGCATGAATTTTAATTGATGAAAAGGAAAGGCCTTTATCCAGCATCTCAGTTAAGTATTGCAAAATCTGAGGGATATTTGGAACAATCGTGTCAATGCCTTGTGCTTGGTTCCAAGCACAGAATCTCTTCCATTTGTCTGCATAAGATTTTATGGTGCTAGGCCTCCTGGCCTCCAAAATAACATCCATCATTGCTTTAGAAAGAGGTGTGTCTTGAGAGGCTATATTATCTGCCATGCCACCAGGTTTAAGGTTTTGAGTTGGCTGTGCAGTATCTGGCTGTCTTGTTGGGTCAATAAGTGAGGAATTTGAGGTAATGTCCAGGATGGGCAGTGAGACAAGCTCTTTAGGATTGTGTACCAGTGCTGGCGGGGCCAGTCTGGGGCAATCAGTATAATTTTTGGTTTCTCTTGTCTGACCTTGAGGAGTACCTTGGGGAGGAGAGGCAGAGGAGGAAAGGCATATACTGTTAGATTTTTTCCAGCTGAAAGATAGAGCATCCACTTTCCATGCTGCTTGTGATAAGTCCTTGTTCAGAATCTTTGTAGTTGGTAGTTGTGAGGGGAGGCAAATAGGTCTATGTCCGGGCATCCCCAGGTCCTTGTTATCATGCTGAAGACTTGTGGATCCAATTTCCACTCGTGGGGATCCATTAAATTTCTGCTTAGTTCGTCTGCCAGAGTATTTTTCCTTCCTGGCAGGAATTGAGCTTGCAGATGTACTTGGTAAGTCAATGCTGTGTGCCACAAGTTCATGGATAGCCTGCAGAGGGGGTAGAAATGTGTGCCTCCCTGCTTGTTTATGTACCACATGACTGTAGTATTGTCCGTCTTTATTAGTAGTTGTCCTGGATGAAGTTGATCCTTGAAGGCTGCTAGGACATGCAGGTGGTTTGTGTGGCAGGAGGCCTCAAGAGAATCAAAACCACATTGCAAAGTATGCTTTCCAGCTTGTTCAGCTGCATGCAATAAATCCTGCATTTCTTTATTGTCTGCACATTCTGCATTTGCTGACATTTTCTGTTTAAGCAAGGATATAAGATATTGCTGATACTTAAGCTTATAGAATTGGCAATTTAAAGCTCTTACAGCCAAGGTGGCAGAGGTATAAATCTTTTTGCCCCATCTGTCTAGGGCCCTAGAATCCCTATCACAGGGAATACTTTTTTTGCAGTAGAAGCCTTGACCCCTTTGGGACCCTGAGAGATGGTTCCTGGGTCAGCTGCAGGGTTCTTATAGAGAAATGTATGTGAATCAGGAACCCTATAGTATCTGTCTGGCTTAACAGGGGCTGGTGGTAAAGAGTCTGGAGAAAAACTGGACTTCTGTAAATACATCATCTACAATATCTAAAACAGGCGGGATAGCAAGGGGCCTGTGCTGGGGCAATAAAAGGCAATCTCTGAGCCTTTTCTTGGATTCTGAGTAATCTTGGCTCTCCCAGTGGAAATGCTCCCTCATAGTATGCAGTTTTTCCCCAAAAGAATAATCCTCAGGAGGAGAGGTTGAAGGGATAGATTCTTCAGCATCAGAATCCTCATAGGGAGGAATAGAGTAATCCTGTTCAGAGGAGGAATCAGAGGAAATGGAAACCTGGTCTGAAGATTCATATTCTAACTCTTGCCTAGGCCTCTTTTCAGGAGGGGGATGGGAACCCCTGATCAAAGTAATAAGGTCTAAGGTCTTCGGCCAATTTAAGCATCTGTTTTTTTAGGCATGGAGGCCTGTCCAGGTGAATGCTGTACTTGTTTCTTTGTCTTTAGAGCTGCTTTAGTCTTTGTCTTTGTAGCTGAAGTAGGTTTCACATATAACTGTGTAGGCCTGAAAATGCCCTCAGAAGCTGATGCCTGCTCAGCGGCTCCGGACCCATCTGAGGGAATAGTTTCCGAGTGTCCAATACCTTGAGTTTCCAGATGCCCAGTCGGCTCCATGTGGGAGTCAGAAGCGGCCTGTGGCTCTGAGGTAGTAGGCGTCAGGGGCTGCGAAAGCGCCTTTCTGAGAACTGTCAAACCGGCGACAGGCCTAGAAGAAGCTTCGTCATTGGTTTTGGATCTCGGATGCCTGTCCTTTTCTTTTTCTTTTCATTTTTTGTAAACTCCGGTAGTCAGCTGATCCGACGGCATTATATAATTAAATCTTCTACCAAAGTAATGAAATGCAAAATCATACCGATGCTTAATAGTGCGCTTGTTAAATCTAGCACAAAACCGACAACTAGCAACATTATGGTCAGGGCCTAGGCAAGGAATACAGTAAGAATGAAAATCCTTATGAGGTATTTGCTTCCCACAAGAAATACCGTTATTAACTTTTTCTGACATCGGTCTGGAGCAAGAAAAAAGTTTCCCCAACGGGGTACTTAGCTTTAATGAAGACTTCGGATCTGAAATTCGAATTTGAAAATTTCAGGAGTCGGCTGACCGGCACTTGCGAACTGCTTTTGCTTCGGGCACTGCATGGCAAGAAAGACTGAAGAAAATGGCGTCGGATGCACCTTATATACCCCTGGCGCACTGACGTCAGGGAAGAGGCGACAGCAACCGACGCCGGACCTAGACTTTGGAACTCGGGCTGACTGCAGGTAGCCTGCCAGTAGGATAACCCAATTGTAATGACTGCAACAGTGAAACACGATGAACATCTTCATTTTATGAAGGGTCAGGCCACTCCCACTGAGAGTTACAGTACAAATGCAAAAAACTCCATTGCAGGGAATAAGTTAAAAAGTGCAAAACAAGTTCTTTTGTCAAAATATTTTGTCAGTTTATATGGTTGCATTAAAAACTAAATGTCTTAACATTTTGAAAGGTGAAGTAGTTAAACAAAGTATATCCCAAAGTATCAGATGCAGACAAATCACAATCTTAGTACCTTATGAAAGTGTTCACAGTGGTGGTGCTGCGGTAGCGTTGTCACCTCACAGTACGACGTTGTCCTGTTCGATTCTCAGGTAGAGCGTCTTCTGTGTGGAGACATGCATGAACGGGCGTACCTATGTTGAAGGTTGTGCATCAGGGCTGGCAACTCGGCACGTAAAAATCTACTGCCAATCATTAGCGGACCGGAGTTCCGCTGTGGCGACCCCTAACCGGGAAAAGCCGAAAGACACAACAAGTACCTTATGAAAGTGAGGGTTGATATCGTTTGACAATATTCAGCATGTTAAAAAACATATGTAACAATTTGTAGGTATGTATTATCCACTATAGTAAAGAAGTAGGTGGGACTCTGCTTTAACATTTTACTAAAGAGAAATAATATGATTTTAATGCAAGTACAAAGACTCCCTATAGGATGTCTGGAAATCCTGAGTAAGGAGAGAAAACTATGTAGAAAACTGACAAGTGAAAGGATTTTGCACACTCAACATTCTTTGTCAAATAATATTATATTGTGCTTATCAGCCTTTTATAAATCCCAGCTGATATGGGTATATCATCCAACCATCCTCAATCCCTTTTCCAATTTTGCACATGGGGTCGGGGTGTCACTTCAACAGTGACAATCATCTCAAGCCAAGGTTTACACCATCAGGTGGCTAGCCCTGCTGTGGTAGTTCATTCATACCACTCACTCACACAGACACTCGCAACTATGGCCAGTTTAGAGTACCCAGTCCACCTACTGCATGTCTTTGGAATGGGGGAGGAAACCAGAGCACCCGGAGGACACCCACATGACCGCTGGGAGGGCATGCAGACTCCGCACAGAAGGCACCCCAGCTGAGAATCGAACCAGAGAAACTCTTGCTGTGACAGTGTGAGGCAACAAAGGTGGGGTGGAAGGTTGTCAGGTGGGGTGGGAGGTTGTCATAATGGTTAAGGTGCTTACCTTATAGACACAAGGTGCAAGGTTTGATTCTCACATGGGGGGTTGGCTAGGCTTGATGGAAATGGCCCACACAGGCGGCCTAACTATAGTATGAACCTATGAACCTATCAGACTGATTATATTTTTACCTCCTTCATCTAACATAACAAGGACAATTCTCACTGTTTCTATTCAAGGAAGTTATAGGTCTGTATGTACAACAAACTGTAGTGTCTTTTTCGTGCTTAAGAATAATAGTATGTGTTCCTGAATGCTAACATAAGAGTCATAAAACATAAAAGCTAACATAAAAGGTCACCTTTTTAGACATTGTTACACAAGTGCAACAGGAATTCCATACCAGAAAGTGGGATTTAGTGTCTGTTGGTAAAGGATTATACCTGGAAAAGTACATTTCTTAAAGAGATTTAATCTTTAAGTTGTTATGCAATAAAATCTGGAGATAGAAGTCTCTTCAACCTTAAACTTGAAGGAGCATTCTACAAATCCTTTTGGCCTCTAGCAGGTAGCAGAGAAATGCGATCTCCACTTTATGTATACAAAATAGTATGCAACTCTAATATAACAGATGGGTGAGTAAATGGAATAATATAATTAATAAATGATGTATTTGGCACAGAATTAGATCACTTATTAGAGGGAATCAAATGACTGTTAATCAGTATGTCTCATTTTTTGGAAGAGTGCCAAAATAAGTATATATTAAGAAAATTATTATTGTTGAAATAAAATGAACGATTCATTTAAAAAGTGCACTACTATGATTGTACCATTAAAACAGCTAGCAGAAGCCTGTAATCATGGAACACTATGTAAGGATAAAAGAAAGTATTGCCCAAGATCTCACTTTTCTCTCCTTATGTTTACACTAGCAGTAGAAGCATTTTTATCAGTGACAAGACACAGTCTGCTGAAATGATAATGGGGGGGGTTAGAAAAGAAGAGGAAAAACTGTTCACTGATAGATATAATGCCCGAAGAGCCAGAAAACACAAAGATCACAGGTAAATTAACATAATCTATGCCACCTCCAGAGCACAGTTTTTTAAACATACTTATGCAATTAGTTGGCATGAAAAGCTATTAGTATTAATGGCTAAGGTTAGAATGAGTGAAATAAAAGTAATCAGATCAAGAAAATAATCTCTCCATATAAACTGCTATGCAGCAATTTAACTAATGAAACAGCCTGCACCTTTAGTCCATGAAATGATCTTGTCACCTGTCATGAGGTGCGATATCTTATTATAGATCAAATGCTACAACAGACACTGCACAGCTTGTCAAGATAATTGCTGTAATGTTAAACAAAGTTGTGAATAAATCTTGCAGGTAAGTAGTTGCAACTTAATTTGGCCACAGTGCAATTATTTGTAAATTAATAGCACAGGGTATGGTTAAACCATTTATCTACCAGGTACAGTCATTCTCAATGAATATAAAATGAAAAGAACTTCACTTTTCTCATAAACGTTGACATCTGGCATTGTGATATTCCATATATCTTCTATGGTTACTTAAAACTATATACAATGTAATGTTCTTGGAAGCCTTGGTGAGGAGGTCTCAACATGAAACATCTTTTTTTAAGATGTTATACCTTTCAGACCATAAGTAGAAGCCCATTAAGACCACTGAGTATACACCCCAGTATATATATATATATATATATATATATATATATATATATATTTTTTCATAGTTATTTCTACTTGCAGTTTTACACCGGGTTTTCAAGACTGTTTGTGGCTATGCCATATTAAAAAAATATGTTGGAATGTTTCATACCCTGCTGGAATGATATTGTTACTGAACAACTGGGAAACATATCTGCAGGAAAACAGTCATTTATTTTACCTAATAACTCAAATATTGCACAACATTCATTCCAATGGCATGGTAAGAAATGGAAAAAGATGTACATTTTGTTTAAAATAAATAACATATTGATACAATCATAAGAACAATCTTTTTAGCACCTTTATTGAATTATCACCTAAGTCATAGATAAACATACATTTATATACAAGAAAACAAACTATATTAACATGTTCACAGTTGCAAACATTGGGCATCACATATATTTTTGTACAAGTATCATAAATCAAACATCACATAAACTGCTCAATTCTTGACTTCCTTTAAACCTCACATCTCCTCCAAAACATTATTCTGCATGTACTGATCCCAGAAGTTCTATTTGTTTTTATGTAATTTACTCCTAGCATTTTCTAAAGATCTTACTTCCAGTTTTTATCTCTTTTACAATACTCACTACTTCAAATACAGTCGGTTTAAACTTTGATTTCCATTTTCTAGAATTTGCTTTTTGGCAGCCACCAGAATTAAAACTTAACAAGGCCTTACTATGTCTAGGCAATTCATATCCTATATCCCTGCTCAAAACAATAAAAATCATTTCTTTAGTTACACCCATTTGTTTACTCAATATTTCTGGTAGAGTATATTGTAAGCAATTTTAAAGTCTGCCAACCAACTCATTACAGTCCCTAAACATATGTTCACGGTTCCTTCTTTCTTCTCTATCACACGTCCAACATTTGCTATCTACCTGAAGAAAAGTTCTTTGGAGTCTGCTTGGGGTATACAAATACCTATGCAAGCACTTTCAAGCAAAAATTCTACATCTTCTAGACTTTATTGGATATTTGGGAGCCATGCATATGTCCTCCAGGTGTTTTCTTCTGAATTGCTTATCTCTTCCCAATCTTTTCTAACCTCCTCTGATTAATCCCTACAGTTACTGTGCAATATTTTATGAGTCCTTCTAATTATCCCCTTTTCAACATCAGCTTCTGTTCTAGATGAAACTAAAAACTCTACTAAAGCAGGTATTTCACTTGGAATCATCTATCCCTTTCCTTGCCTACATTCTGATATCGATCCCTGGTAGTGAATGCAGTCTCATGTCTGCAGTCCACATGTCTTCTTGGCCTCTTCCCACTGTATTACCTTCCTTTCTCTCTCTCTCTCTCTATCTCTTTAGTTATTTACTCCCAATATTTTGGTTCCTTTGCCAGCTTTCTCCAATAAATTCCAGCCCCCCATTCCCTATTAAGTGTACCCCTAATTGCAGTCATCCCCATCATCAGAATCTCCTATCTTCATTCTCGTGTTGACCTAGTCCTTAAGGGTCTCCATCTGAAATCCTACCCTCTCCTTATTTCTTGAATCCCCCCTTCATCATCATCCCTTCCACTTTGAATTATATCTTTCTGCTTGTGTTATATAGATGACCCTTAACTGTGTAGCTCTAAAAAATCCCTTGAAAGCAGACAATCCTAAACCACCTTGTTCTATTGGAAGGATCAACGTATTCCACTTAACCCTTGTGCTCTTCCACTCCCAGATAAAATCTTTAAACTTTTTATCAATTACTATCCAGAACTTCTCTTCTGCTTGATAATAACATGCCTGACCTGCATATAAACCTAAAGGGACTAAAAACATTTTCACTGATAGTATCTTGCTAGCCATATCCATAAACTAGAGCTTCAATTTCTCACTTTTTGTATTATCGTTTGTCTTTTCCCACATAACCTTAGCTGCCATAACCAACTCCTTTTCAACACAGACTCGTAAATAATTCATTATATTGTGTCGTCATAAATATGGGTATTGCTGAACCAATTCATATGTGGGTACATAGTTTACAGCTATAGCTGTTGTTTTGTCTTCATTAATTTTATATCCTGAAAAGAGTTGAAACTATCTCAGAATGTTCCACAACACTGAGACATCCTTTTCTGGTTCTATAAGGTCATCATCATCATCATCATCATCTTTCAGCTGTTCCCGTTAGGGGTCACCACAGCGGATCATCTGTTTCCATTTCTTCCTGTCCTCTGCATCTTGCTCTGCCACACCAACCACCTGCATGTCCCCTCTCACCACATCCATAAACCTTATCTTAGGCCTTCCTCTTTTCCTGTTACCTGGTAGCTTCATCCTTAGCATCTTTTTCCCAATATACTCAGCATCCCTCCTTAGCACATGTCCAAACCAATGTAATATTGCCTCTCCGGCTTTGTCTCCAAACCTTCCAACCTCGGCTGACCCTCTAATATACTTATTCCTAATCCTGTCCACCCTCATCACACCCAGTGCAAATCTTAACATCTTTAACTCTGCCACATCCAGCTCAAACTCCTGCCTTTTTGTCAATTCCACTGTCTCCAGCCCATATAACATAGCTGGTCTCACTACCCTCTTGTAGACCTTCCCTTTCACTCTTAATGGTATTTGTCTGTCACAAATCACTCCTGACACTCTTCTCTGCCCACTCCATCCTGCCTGTACTCTCTTCTTCACCTCTCTTCCACACTCACTAATACTCTGAACTATTGCTCCCAAGGATTTAAACTCATCCTCCTTCGCCACCTCTACTCCTTGCACCCTCACCATTCCTCTATCCTCCCTCTCATTCACACACATATATTCTGTCTTAGTCCTGCTGACCTTCATTCCACTTCTCTCTACAGCATATCTCCATCTCTTCAGGGTCTCCTCCACCTGTTCCCTACTCTCACTACAGATCACAATGTCATCTGCAAACATCATAGTCCACGGGGACTCCTGTCTGATCTCGTCTGTCAACCTGTCCATCACCATTGCAAATAAGAAAGGGCTCAGAGCTGATCCTTGATGTAATCCCACCTCCACCTTAAATGCATCTGTCACTCCCACCATAGACCTCACTGCTGTCACACTACCCTCGTACATATCCTGTACCACTCTTACATACTTCTCTGACACTCCCGACTTCCTCATACAATACCACAACTCTTCTTTAAGCACCCTGTCATATGCTTTCTCTAAGTCTACAAAAACACAATGCAACTCCTTCTGACCTTCTCTGTACTTCTCCATCAACACTCTCAGAGCAAACATTGCATCTGTAGTGCTCTTTCCTGGCATGAAACCATACTGCTGATCACTAATCATCACGTCCCTTCTTAACTTAGCTTCCACTACTCTTTTCCATAACTTCATGCTGTGACTGATCAATTTAATCCCTCTATAGATACCACAGCTCTGCACATCACCCTTATTCTTAAAAATCGGTACCAAAACATGTTTTCTCCATTCCTCAGGTATCCACTCACTTTCCATATTTCATTAAACAATCTGGTTAAAAACTCCACTGCCATTTCACCTAAACACCTCCATGCTTCCACAGGTATGTCATCTGGACCAACAGCCTTTCCAGTCTTCATCCTCTTCATAGTTATCCTTATTTCCTCCTTGCTAATCCATTGTACTTCATGATTCACTATCCCCACATCATCCAACCTTCTCTCCCTCTCGTTCTCTTCATTCATCAACTCTTCAAAGTACTCTTTCCATCTCCTCAACACACTCTCCTCGCTTGTGAGTATGTTTCCCTCATTATCCTTTATCACCTTTACCTGCTGCACATCTTTCTTAGCTCGGTCCCTCTGTCTAGCCAATCGGTACAGGTCCTTTTCTCCCTCCTTAGTGTCCAACCTTTCATACACCTCTTCATATGCCTTATCCTTAGCCTTTGCCACCTCTCTCTTTGCCATGCACCTCATTTCCTTATACTCCTGTCTACTTTCTTCATCTCTCTGACAATCCCACTTCTTCTTTGCCAACCTCTTTCTCTGTATACTCTCCTGTACTTCCTCATTCCACCACCATGTCTCCTTGTCGTCCTTCCTCTGTCCAGATGTCATACCAAGCACCTTTCTAGCCATCTTCCTTACTAGCTCTGCTATAGTTTCCCAGCTATTTGGTAACTCTTCACTGCTACCCAGTGCCTGTCTTAACTCATCCCTGAACTCCACCTCACAATTACCCTTTTTCAATTTCCACCATTTGATCCTTGGTGCTGCCTCCACACTCCTCCTCCTCTTCTTGATCACCAACGTCATCCTACAAACCACCATCCTATGCTGCCTAGCTACACTTTCCCTGGTCATCACTTTACACTCTCCAATCTCCTTCAAACTGGCCCTCCTACATAAGATATAATCCACCTGTGTGCATCTTCCTCTACTCTTGTATGTCACCTTATGCTCCTCCCTCTTGTTAAAATACGTATTCACCACAGCCATGTCCATCCTTTTCGCAAAATCCACTACCATCTGACCTTCTGCATTCCTTTGTTTAACACCATACCTACCCATCACTTCCTCATCCCCTCTGTTCCCTTCACCAACATGCCCACTGAAATCTGTTTCAATCACCACTCTCTCACCCTTGGGTACAGTCATCACCGCTTCATCCAACTCACTCCAAAATTTTTCTTTCTCATCCATCGCACACCCAACTTGTGGAGCATATGCACTAACAACATTCATCATTACACCATCAATTTCCATCTTCATAAACATCACTCTATCCAACACTCTTTTCACCTCCAAAATACTCTTAGCATACTGTTCCTTCAGGATAACTTCTACACCATTTCTCTTCCCATCCACACCATGATAAAACAATTTGAACCCACCTCTGATACACCTAGCCTTACTCCCCTTCCATCTGGTCTCTTGCACACACAATATACCAACCTTCCTTCTGTCCATCACATTGGCTAGCTCTCTCCCTATACCAGTCATACTGCCAACATTCAAAGTTCCGACCCTCACTACCACAGTCCTAGCCTTTCTCATCTTTTTCTGCCTTCGGCCATGCATTCCACCTCTTCTCCTCCTTCGGCCAACAGTAGCCCAATTTCCACCAGAACCCTATTGGCTAATAGTACTGGTGGCGGTCGTTGTTAACCCAGGCCTCACCCGATCCAGTATGTAAATATTTACTGGTGTCCGCAAGAATTATCTGGTGAAGTTTTATGTCAGATGCCCTTCCTGACGCAACCCTCCCCATTTATCCGGGCTTGGGACTGGCTTGTGCATCCCCAGTGGCTGGGTTTTCTGGTTCTATAAGGTACAAAATAATATTGTTAGCAAATAAAGTCAACTTTTCTTGATCACCATGCCAATTATGTTCTTGAATTTCTGAGTCTTTTTTTTTTTTTTTTTTTTTTGCCAATGGCCCTAAATATAACTGTGAAGGCTGCCAGCCTAGCTAGATAGAATTTTGTAAATAATTATGTATCCTTGTAAATATTAACATGATTCACAGACTTGTTCCACAGATGTAAGAAAACTGTATTATGTTCTGAGCTTCAAAAATTTAACCACAGTGCATCCTGCTGGAAGAAAGCTGATAAGTAAAGGATTTTACAACTGTGTTTGAGTTCAAGCTCAGAGACAGGATGTCTGTAGCTAGAAATTCTTTCTATTGTTTTAAGACAAAGATAATTATTAGGTTTCACATGTAAAGCGTCTTTTATTGCTGTAACTTCCTGGCAGGTGCAGATTACAAAGATATGTTACATTTTAAGATCTCTGAGCCTGGGAAACTTAAGCAGAGGTGTCAAGAATGATGTAATCTGAAATGACTCAGCAGTAATGTGTATTATCAATTTAAGACTTTCTTAGAGAGAAAGATTGAGCATTTTGTATTTGTTTCTGAACCTGAACACATCATCTCATCAGCACTTTGCCTTGCTTGTAAGTAAAGTCATTTAGAACATAGTTTCTCTTAGAGATAGACAGGAATATAGCCACATTAGTCTAGCCGTTTTCTACATTTATGACTATCCTACAATGTTGTTTTAAAGTATTTCCTGTGATTTCTGAGCTCTCTAATGTCATTGTGTTGAGTTAAGTATTGTCTTGTGTGTTTATTATTTATTATTAAATATATTTAAACTTTTGAACTGTGGCTATTTTGTGTAGAGATAATTTAAGCTCTTAGGTACTTACATGTATTTGGTGATACTGCAAAGGCCACTCCTAAATAGCCTTCAAGTCTCAGTCACACTTACCAACTGTATAATAATAACATTGCACAGTAGAATTGGACACCCTTTGGTAAGGGCCTTTATAGTAGCTGATAGTAGTGGTTGGTGGTAGTCAATACTACCTTATAGTCTGGGCAAAGGGGGGCATTGCTAGTAAATCTGTGCCAGCCTTCCCCAGGAGTGTATGTGTGGTTGTATATAAATCAAATGTCAAAGTGTATGTGTGTCAGCTTCTTGGACAGAGACACAAAGCACTGGTTGGACAGAGAGGGTGCTGGAGGTTTTGGTTTGAGCACTCAGCTAAGATCTTAACCCTATAGCTGTGCCAGTGGGGAGTCTTATTGGAGATCTGAAGAGAAAGGGAGAAACCAACCCCAGACTGACTGTGATCTCTGTGTGCTCTTAAGGGAAATTGTCCTTTACTGTGTGTGTACTTCTTATCCTCCCAATGTAGACACCCCTCACTGGTGCTAGTGGTGAGGATTGAGGCTCCCTGATTACTGGGCCAGTACACAGGCATCACAATAACATAAATAATAAAGGGGAAAGAGGAACACCCCCCATATGGTTCCTTTGTTCAGACACAACTTATCAGAAAGGAGCCCTCCCACATTATTTTCTTTCTCTGATTCATTGTATACCCATCTAATTAACTTTATTATTGCATCAAGGAATGCACATGCTTCCCTTGTCCATCTCATAAAATCCCAGCTTACTCTGTTGAATGCTTTCTCCACATCAAGACCCACCAACAACAGTATTTCCTTACATTCTCTGGATCATCATTGTTCTGTTAATGTTGTCAAATGTTTGTCTCCCCTCCACAAAACAAAACTACATTGATCCATATCTATCAATTTTGGCAACACCTTTGCCATTCTTTTAGCTCTTGAAGACATAACTAATGTTTTAAAGTTGAAATCAGCCTATATATAATCTGGGGCTGAACGTTTTTTACTGTCTTTGGATATTACATCAGATCTATGCCAGAAGATTGAACAGCCAGATTACTGAAATTGAGAAGACTGAATCTCAGAATGTTGACTCAGCTTCTCCTCTAGACACCTACATCACAAAAACAATGTTTTTGCAGAGGTACAAGCCTTCCTTAACCCCCCCACACCCCTGCCTATTGCATATACCAACTCTAAGATTGTCCCACATTAGTGATAGGGCAAACAAAGACACCAAAAAATACTGGCTTCCAAAGGAGTAGCCAGTTTTGATGTTCTGAGATTCGATCTTCTTGATTTCAGTAATCTGGGCATTCTGTCTTCTGATATAGACCCATTACAGCCACTACAGCTTTCTTTCAGGATGTTTGTGCTTCCCCACCTTCTAAAATACTAATAAACAAAACCTTCCAAATCTTTATCACATTCTTCTCTCCTAGCTTCCAAACTTCCAAAGGAATACAATCTATTCCTGGAGACTTTCCTACAGATTGATTATACATCATCATTTCTATCTCATCTCTTCCTATCTTAACTGATAATTGTTGAGCTTCATCTACCTCTAACCTTGGCTTAATTATGTCTACTGTAACTATTTTAATTTGTACTTTTCTTGATTTCTCAATTTCTTGTTACAATCATGATTTAAAATTGAAATGGGCCTGTATGAAGCTGGTACCGATGGGTCTTTACTGACTTTAAGTATTACAGCAGATCTATGCCAGAAGATTGAATGATCAGATTGTCGAAACCAAGAAGATCGAATCTCGACGTAAACCCACCAGTGTCTCTGCTTTATACAAATTTTCATAAAGTTTCCAAAATATCTGTAACATCTCTATAGGATGTCAGATTATTTTTCTTGTTACAGACTCCCTAAATGTGGCAAAAACCCTTTCTACTTTGTTACCTAAGTTGTTGGACTAAAAGTTATTTTCCTCTGTAGTTATTATAAAAAACAGTGGCTTAATAGTAATCTTTCTACACTCATGCATATTATCCAGATACTCACATACTTTCTCTTTAGCATTCTGCTTTTGTGCCTCTTGTTCTTTGAGACTCCCCTTATTCTGTAATAATTTAACCTTAGTCAGCCCCTCTAAATATTCTTGTTGCTTCTTAACTATATCTATTTTTCTTTATTTCTATCCTATTTTTAAACTCCACTTTCATTTCATCCCTATCACTAGCTATAACTTCTGAAGAAATTTCTGTCTTTCCTAATAACTCTCAAATATTTTCCACTACCCATTCCTTAAAATTCCTATCTTTTCAACAGGTAGATGGGGGAAGTGCTAGTGTCTCATTATTACTTCATCACCCTGCAAGTTGGGTGTGCGATGGATGATAATTTTGGAGTGAGTTGGATGAAGTGGTGGTGAGTGTACCCAAAGGTAAGAGAGTGGTGATTGGAGTGGATTTCAATGGGCATGTTAGTGAAGAGAACAGAGGGGATGAGGAAGTGATGGGTAAGTATGGTGTTAAGGAGAGGAATGCAGAAGGTCAGGTGGTACTGGATTTTCCAAAAAGTAAAACAAAGAAGCCCAACACCCTCAAATAAAGAAGTTTATTTGTCTTTGGATGGTACTGGATTTTGTGAAAAGGATGGACATGGCTGTGCTAAATACATATTTTAAGATGAGAGAGGAGGAGAAGCTGATGTACAAGAGTGGAGGAAGATGCACACAAGTGGATTATATCCTCTCAGGAGGACCAGTTTGAAGTAGATTGGAGACAGTAAAGTGGTGACAGGGGAAAGTGTAGTTAGGCAGGATGGTGGTCTGTAGGGTGACACTGTTGATCAAGAAGAGGAGGAGAAGTGTGAGTACAGTGCCAGGGATCAAATGGTGGAAGGTGAAAAAGGGTGATTGCAAGGTGGAGTACAGGGAGCAGTTAAGACAGGCACTGGGCGGCAGTGAAGAGTTAACAAATAGCTGGGTAACTACAACAGAGCTGGTAAGGGAGACAGCTAGAAAGGTGCTTGGTGTGACATCTGGACAGAGGAAGGAGGACAAGGAGACCTGGTGGCAGAAAGAGGAAATACAAAAAAGTATACAGAGAAAGTGATTGGTGAAGATGAAGTGGGATTGTCAGAGAGATGAAGAAAGCAGAAAGGAGTATAAGGAGATGAGGTGTATGGCAATGAGAGAGGTGGCTAAGGCTACGGATGAGGCATATGGAGAGTTGTATGAAAGGTAGGACACAAAGGAGGGAGAAAATGACCTGTACCAATTGGCTAGACAGAGGGATCGATCTGGAAAATATGTGCAGCAGGTACGGGTGATAAAGGATAATGAGGGAAACATATTAACAAGAGTGGAGAGTGTGTTGTGCAGATGGAAAGAGTACATTGAGGGGCTATTGAATGAAGAGAATGAGAGAGAGAGAAGGTTGGATGATGTGGGGATAATGAATCAGGAAATCCAGTGGATTAGCAAGGAGGAAGTAAGGACAGCTATGAAGAGGATGAAGAATGGAAAGGCTGTTGGTCCAGATGACATACCTGTGGAAGCATGGAGGTATTTAGGAGAGATGGCACTAGAGTTTTTAACCTGATTGTTTAATGAAATCTCGGAAAGTGAGAGGATGTCTGAGGAGTAGCAAGGAAGTGCTTTGGTACAGATTTTTAAGAATAAGGGTGATGTGCAGAGCTGTAGTAACTACAGAGGCATAAAACTGATCAGTTGCAGCATGAAGTCATGGGAAAGAGTAGTGGAAGTTAGGTTAAGAAGGAAGATGAGGATTAGTGATCAGCAGTATGGTTTCATGCTGGGAAAGAGCACTACAGATGCGATGTTTGCTCTGAAGGTGTTGATGGAGAAGTATAGAGAAGGTCTGAAGGAGCTGCATTGTGACTTTGTAGACTTAGAGAAAGCATATGACAGGGTGCCTAGAGAGGAGTTGTGGTACTGTATGAGGAAGTCAGGAGTGGCAGAGAAGTATGTACGAGTGGTACAAGATATGTACTAGGGTAGTGTGACAGTCTGTGGTAGGAGTGACAGATCCATTCAAAGTGAAAGTGGGATTACATCAAGGATCAGCTCTGAGCCGTTTCTTATTTGCAATGCTGATGGCCAGGTTGACAGATGAGATCAGACAGGAATCTCTGTTGACTATGATGTTTGCAGATGACATTGTGATCTATAGTGAGAGTAGGGAACAGGTTGAGAAGACCCTGAAGAGGTGGAGATATGCTCTGGAGAGGAGAGAAATGAAGGTCAGCAGGACTAAGACAGAATAAATGTGTGTGAATGAGAAAGAGGATAGAGGAATTGTGAGGATGCAGGAAGTAGAGTTGGCGAAGGTGGATGAATTTAAATACTTGGATCAACAGTTCAGAGTAATGGTGAGTGTGGAAGAGAGGTGAAGAAGAGAGTACAGACAGGGTGGAGTGGGTGGAGAAGAGTGTCAGGAGTGATTTGTGACAGACGTGTACCAGTAAGAGTGAAAGGGAAGGCCTACAAGAGGGTAGTGAGACCAGCTATGTTATATGGGTTGGAGATGGTAGCGCTGACAAAAAGGCAGGAGTCAGAGCTGGAGGTGGCAGAGTTAAGCATGTAAAGATTTGCATTGGGTGTGACGAGGATGGACAGTATTAGGAATCAGTGTATTAGAGAGTCAACTCAGGTTGGACAGTTTGGAGACAAAGCCAGAGAGGGGAGATTGTGTTGGTTTGGACATATGCTAAGGAGGGATGCTGGGTATATTGGGAAAAGGATGCTAAGGTTGGAGCTGCCAGGTAAGAGGAAAAGAGGAAGGCCTAACATAAGGTTTATGGATGTGGTGAGAGAAGACATGCAGGCAGTGGGTGTGACAGAGCAAGATCCAGAGGACAGGAAGAAATGGAAACAGATGATCCACTGTGGCGATTCCTAATGGGAACAGCCAAAAGAAGAAGAAAAAGACCCTGCATTTTTACCTTAGTTTGTTTTGGTGAATGATCTGAACTAGTTATTGCAAATGTAATAAAGCTTTGAATTAAATGAACATGTTCCTGTGAAATATAATTTTATCTAGTCTAGCCCAATTTTTGTATCTTGGGGAATAATATGTAAATTTTCTGCAAGTTCCCACTACTGAAAAATATAAGGATACAAAGTCTAAAAACATGTTTTACATGGAAAGACTCAAAATCCTATCACTATACTCAGTATCCCAAATGAACAAAATGACAACTTAGAACAGAAGCACTAAAAACTAACTAGGCAGCAGGGAAAATAATAAAATTGTATTGAGCGCTTTCATCACAAATTATTAATGACGTCTTCAGAATACATATCTCATTCCCACAATTCATTTATACTAACATCAATCAACACCTTGCCATACGCAATGAAGAGGTATACAAATTTAAAATATATATATATATTGATTGTTTAAAAAGACAGACGACCTTGTAATTATGTTATAAACATTGCTAAAAGGCTAAAAAAGCCAAAGTTTTACCTGAAAAGCAACAAGATTGATTGATTGATTGACCAGAAAAAGAGTGGAGGAGCATTTTTATCCTTTGTTAGGGATTGATATATCCAGGTTGTGTGCACCATTGGAGAACAGTATATCAACAACTGGTTGTTATAGCAATGGGTTAATACTCACATACACTCCACAATTCCAACTGATTCGTGACATTATTTTTAAGAACTAGTTCATTCTTAGAAGTGATGCGACCATAGGTGATAAAGTAGACGAAGCACCTGTTGTAGGATATCAGCATCAAGAACATTTTAGTGAGAAATAAAGGGAGGAATACCACCAATGGTTTGGGTAAAATGATTAAATGTGGGCAGTGTACCCAGTGTAAAAATATCTTAGAGGGTGATAAGGTGTTCTTGATGGGGTACGGCTGGGTGAGGTTACAACAGAACAATAATTGTGGCACCAAGAATGTTGTGTATGGAGGTATATGTCAGGTGTGTTCTAATTTTTACATTGGCAAAACTAAGAATGCCTTTAGAAAGTACAGTTGTGTACCTACCATAAATGTAGATGTTCGAGTGTATTCACTGTTGCAGTCATTACAATTGGGTTATCCTGCTGGCAGGCTACCCGCAGTCGGCCTGAGTTCCAAAGTCTAGGTCCGGTGTCGGTTGCTGTCGCCTCTTCCCTGACGTCAGTGCACCAGGGGTATAAAAGATGCAGCCGACGCCATTTTCTTCAGTTTTTCTTGCCCCAGATGTCAGGTGCCCCTAAAATGGTAGGCTAAAATATGCCAATAAGCATGCATGCACAAAAAACAATTTTTCCTTCATCTACAAGCAAATACACCACATAGGTTGTATAGAATAGAAAAGTACAGATAAGTCCCAGCAAAGAAAAAAGGGGGGATGGTGGGAGGGTAACCTGGACTGCAACAGTGAATACACTCGAACATCTACATTTATGGTAGGTACACAACTGTACTATGTTCATCGTGTTTCACTGTTGCAGTCATTACAATCGGGTTGAATCCCAAAGCTAAGGTTGGGAGGCTGGAGCTAAATAGGATTAGGAGAGGCTATAAGGCCCTGCAGAACTGCAGTGGCAAAGCCTGCCCTGGATTTAGAGTAGAGAGGTAAGTGATAGTGCTTTGTAAAGGTATGCACTGAACTCCAAGTTGCAGCCTCTAAGATGTCCTTGGTTGGTACTCCTCTGAGGAAGGCTGCTGAAGTGGCTGCTGCTCTGGTTGAATGTGGCCTAATGCCCATAGGCACTGATTTGCCATGCTGTCAATAGCAAAAATGAATGCAATGGTCTATCCACTTTGAAATAGTCTGTTTTGAGATAGGCTTTCCTTGTGATGCTGCAGCATATGCCACTAGAAGTTGATCAGTCTTTCTGAATGCTTTAGTTCTATCCAAGTAGAAGCGTAGCTGTCTGTGAATGTCCAAAGAATGCAGAATTCTCTCACCCTTATTCTGTGGGTTTGGATAAAAAGTAGGCAAATGAATTGTTTGGTTAAGGGCCACACTGGACACTACCTTAGGCATAAATGTAGGGTTTGTCCTCAGCGAAACCCTGTCAGGATGGAAAATGATAAAAGTTTCCACACCCATGAGTGCCTGTAACTCTGAGACTCTTCTAGTGGAGGTTATTGCTAGGAGCAGAGCTGTTTTCCAGGATAAGAATTTCATGTCAGCTGAAGAGGCTGGCACAAACGGAGGTAGTGTGAGTTTTTCCAAGACATAGTTGAGGTCCCATGCAGGTATTGGTGCTCAACTTGGAGGTCTTATGTTTTTGGCCCCTCTGAGGTACTGCCTTAGTAACAGATGAGAAAAATAAATGGTTCTGTTTTTGTAATGAGCTGAAATGGCAGAGACATGAATTTTAATTGATGAAAAGGAAAGGCCTTTATCAGCATCTCAGTTAAGTATTGCAAAATCTGAGGAATAGTTGGAACAATCGTGTCAATACCTTGTGCTTGGTTCCAAGCACAGAATCTCTTCCATTTGTCTACATAAGATTTTCTGGTGCTAGTCCTCCTGGCCTCCAAAATAACATCCATCACTGCTTTAGAGAGAGGTGTGTCTTGAGAGGCTATATTAACTGCCATGCCACCAGGTTTAAGGTTTTGAGTTGGCTGTGCAGTATCTGACTGTCTTGTTGGGTCAATAAGTGAGGAATTTGAGGTAATGTCCAGGCTGGGCAGTGAGACAAACTCTTTAGGATTGGGTACCAGTGCTGTCGGGGCCAGTCTGGGGCAATCAGTATCATTTTTGGTTTCTCTTGTCTGACCTTGAGGAGTACCTTGGGGAGGAGAGGCAGAGGAGAAAAGGCATATACTGTTAGATTGTTCCAGCTGAAAGATAGAGCATCCACTTTCCATGCTTGCTTGTGATAAGTCCTTGTGTAGAATCTTTGTAGTTGGTAGTTGTGAGGGGAGGCAAATAGGTCTATGTCCGGGCATCCCCAGGTCCTTGTTATCATGCTGACGACTTGTGGATCCAATTTCCACTCATGGGGATCCATTAGGTTTCTGCTTAGTTCGTCTACCAGAGTATTTTTCCTTCCTGGCAGGAATTGTGTTTGCAGATGTTCTTGGTAAGTCAATGCTGTGTGCCACAAGTTCATGGCTAGCCTGCAGAGGGGGTAGGAATGTGTACCTCCCTGCTTGCTTATGTACCACATGACTGTAGTATTGTCCGTCTTTATTAGTAGTTGATCCTTGAAAGCTGTTAATGCATTCTGAAAAGCTAGCATCTCTTTTTGATTGATATGTAGATGCATTTGTCTTGCGGACCATGTGCCCTGAATACATCTGGCCCCCCCAGGCGTAATCTGATGCATCTGTTGTCAATGTCTGCCTGGCTGTGGGTAAGGTGAATGGCTGTCCCGTGTTGTGGTGACAGGCTTTTGCCCACCATCGAAACTCCTGTTGCAGGCAGGGAATGAGGGTAATTATTGTTTCCAGACTGTGGCAATGTTGAGTCCAAACACTTTTTAGATACCATTGAAGTTTCCTCATATGCAGTCTTGCATATGGAATTAGCAGAATACAAGATGCCATGAAACCCAAGGCCTGCAGAATTTTTCTTGCAGATAACTGGGTCTTTGTTGCAAACATTTTGAAATAAGTAGTCAGTTGTCTGTGTTTGTCTGGCGTGAGATAAGCCATCTGGGCAGTTGTATTTAAGCTTGCACCCAGGAATATTATCTCTTGAGAGGGTACAAGTTTTGATTTCTTCTCATTTACTGTGCACCCTAGACTTGTTAGTAATCTTTTTACAAATGCCAGATGCTGTAGTAGAATGTCCTTGTTCTCCACTTGAATAAGGCAGTCGTCCAAGTAAGGATATATTTGTATTCCTCTTTGTCTGCAAAATGCAATTACTGGTGCCAGGGACTTTGTGAAGACCCTGGGCGCAGTAGATAAGCCAAAGGGCAGTGCAGAGAATTGGAAGTGCATTGAGCCAGCTTTGAATCTGAAGTATCTTCTGCATGTTTGTCTGATTGGGACATGCAGGTATGCCTCTTTTAGATCTGAAGTTACAAGCCAAGCGTTCTTGCCCAACATGGGGAGAAGCTGCTGTAGAGTCAACATTTTAAAATTTGGAATATCCAAATATGTGTTTAGACTAGAGAGGTCCTGTATTGGTCTCCAGGCTTTGCTTTTCTGGGTACCAAGAACAGTCTTGCATAAAATCCTTGACCCTGCTCTTGTTCTGATACTTTTTGAATGGCCCTCATGTCCATGAGGGATGAAACTTGCTTTTGTGCCTCTGCTCATTGATTGTGTGGCAGGTCTGGCATACCATTTTGCCTTGGCAGGGTGTGAAAGTGGAACCTGTAGCCTTGTGAAACTATATTTAGAACCCATTTATCCTGGGTGATCATGTGCCAATTTTGTGAAAAAAGTGCTAGCTTTCCCCCCAAAGGGGCTGCCAAAAGATAAGTGCTCGGTGCTGGAAGTGGAAAGTCATTAAGACTGTTTCCTGAATGGCTGTGATTTTTCCTCTCTGCTTTTGGAGGTAGAAGCACCCCATTGTTTAGGCCTGTATGAGCCTTGGGGCTGTGATCTGCCTCTGGGGCGTCTGTATCTGCCCCTTTGTGGTCTGACACTGGAAAGGACCAATTTTTTGTAGGCCAGTTCCTGCTAAATCTGGGAGGCTGTACCTGCAAGAAATCCTTGACTGTTTGCATAGATTTAGCTTTGTCCTCCATTTTCTTCAACACCTCTTCTGCTTTAGCACCAAACAAAGTATCATGCTGTAAAGGAGCATCTAATAGTTTTGCTTTAACATGATCCAGCAAATATTGTTCTTTTAACCAAGCATGCCTCCTAATGACAGAACCTGTAACACCGGCCCTGCAGGAAGCCTCAAGAGAATCAAAACTACATTGTAAAATATGTTTTCCAACTTGTTCAGCTGCATGCAATAAATCCTGTATTTCTTTATTCTCTGCACATTCTATATTTGCTGGCATTTTCTGTTTAAGCAAAGATATAAGATATTGCTGATACTTAAGCATATGAAATTGGCAATTTAAGTCTCTTACAGCCAAGGTAGCAGAGGTATAAATCTTTTTGCCCCATCTGTCTAGGGCCCTAGAATCCCTATCACAGAGGATAGGGTTTTTTGCAGTAGAAGCCTTGACCCCTTTGGGACCCTGAGAGATGGTTTCTGGGTCAGCTGCAGGGTTCTTATAAAGAAATTTATGTGAATCAGGAACCCTGTAGTATCTGTCTGGCTTAACAGGGGCTGGTGGTAAAGAGTCTGGAGAAAGACTGGACTCTGAAAATACATCATCTACAATGTCTAAAACAGGCGGGATAGCAAGGGGCCTGTGCTGGGGCAATAAAAGGAAATCTCTGAGCCTTTTCTTGGATTCTGAGTAGTCTTGGCTCTCCCAGTGGAAATGCTCCTTCACAGTATGCAGTGTTTCCCCAAAAGAATAATCCTCAGGAGGAGAGGCTGAAGGGATAGATTCTTCAGCATCAGAATCCTCATAGGGAGGAATAGAGTAATCCTGTTCAGAGGAGGAATCAGAAGAAATGGAAACCTGGTCTGAAGATTCATATTCTAACTCTTGCCTAGGCCTCTTTTCAGGAGGGGGATGGGACCCCCTGATCAAAGTAATAAGGTCTTCACCCATTTTAAACATCTGCTTTTTAGGCATGGAGGCCTGTCCAGTGAATGCTGTACTTGTTTCTTTGTCTTTAGACCTGCTTCAGTCTTTGTCTTTGTAGCTAAAGTAGGTTTCACATATAACTGTGTAGGCCTGAAAATGCCCTCAGAAGCCGATGCCTGCTCAGCGGCTCCGGACCCATCTGAGGGAATAGTTTCCAAGTGTCCAATACCTTGAGTTTCCAGAGGCCCAGTTGGCTCCACGAGGGAGTCGGATGCAGCCTGTGCCTCTGAGGTAGCGGGCGTCAGGGGCTGCGAAAGTGCCTCACTGAGAACCGGCGAACCGGCAACAGGCCTAGAAGAAGCCTCGTCTTCGGGTTTTGGATCTCAGATGCCTGTCCTTTGCTTTTTCTTTTCGTTTTTTGTAAACTCCGGTAGTCAGCTGATCTGACGGCATTATATAATTAAATCTTCTGCCAAAGTAATGAAATGCAAAATCGTACTGACGCTTAATAGTGCGTAGGTTAAATCTAGCACAAAACCGACAACTATCAACGTTATGGTCAGGGCCTAGGCAAGGAATACAGTAAGAATGAAAATCCTTATGAGGTATTTGCTTCCCACAAGAAATACAGTTATTAACTTTTTCTGACATCGGTCTGGAGCACGAAAAAAGTTTCCCCAATGGGGTACTTAGCTTTAATGAAGACTTCGGATCTGAAATTCGAATTTGAAAACTTCATGAGTCGGACGACCAGCACTTGTGAACTGCTTTTGCTTTGGGCACTGCGCAGCAAGAAAGACTGAAGAAAATGGCGTCGGCTGCATCTTTTATACCCCTGGCGCATGGACGTCAGGGAAGAGGCAACAGCAACCGACGCCGGACCTAGACTTTGGAACTCAGGCCCACTGTGGGTAGCCTGCCAGCAGGATAACCCAATTGTAATGACTGCAACAGTGAAACACGATGAACATCATGCATATACCAGCATTTATATGACATTGGGAAATGCAATTTGAAAAATGCACTGGAAAAACATATCAGTACTCACCCAGGTCATCACTTTAAGTTCACAATCTTGGAAAATCTTATTGTAGATGAGAAAGGTGGTCCCATAGATCATCTGCTAGAATTTAAAGAATTATTATGGCAATTGAGAGTAAATTCCACCACTAATCCAGGACTTAATGAAATGGTTTCTCTTAGCAGCCAGTTGAAATTAATTGCTGATTTTTGTTTGTAATGGGAATTATATATAACGTATACAAAGGTGTCATTGATTTCACGTTGGAGATTTATTAACATTATCATTGAATGTACAATCAATCTTGTTGCTTTTTTAGTTAAAACTTTGGCTTTTTTAGCCTTTTAGCAATGTTTATAATATAATTACAAGGGATTCTGTCTTTTTAAACAATCAATACATTTTTTTTTAATTTGTATACCTCTTCATTAAGTATGGTAAAGTGTTGATTGACGTTAGTATAAATGAATTGTGGGAATGGGATATGTATTATGCAGAAGTCATTAATAATGTGTGATGAAAGTGCTCAATAAAATTGTATTATTTTCCCTGCTGCCTAGTTCGTTTTTAGTGCTTCCATTCTAACTATACTCAGTATCCTATAGACTGCTAAGAGATGACCAGTGTCTGGCATACAAGGCATGCTCTGACCCAATACTGATGGATTTAATGAACATCAGTAAGTCAGATGGCATCAAAAATACTTTGTCTAGGATATATAAAAGGGATATAAACCTCGTCTGCAACATGAACAGAAAGGTTGTTAGGGGAAGGTATATCTCACAGAGCATACTACTGTTCGGGAACAGACTCCCCATCCACGTAAAATAAAGATCATCCCTGTCTATATTTAAGCACAACTTAGATCTATGGATGGGAAACAGAATATTTACCCCAGGACTGCCCCTGTACTAACAGACAGAGGCAGCTCCTAAATGCTTTATCCTGTGCATGCAAGTATTGTATGATCACAGTTATTTCCAACGAAACACTAGCTGCAAAACGGATCCAAAAATAGGCAATGCTGGTGAAAGTAGATATCACAAATTTATTTAAGCACAATATAGCTTTTCATCTGTGTGCAACAAACTTCATCAGAATCTAGAATACATACATCAAATGCTGATTTTAACCTGTTTTTGCTAGTATGACTACATCTTTACTAATACAGGTATTAATTGCTTTCTCATGGCCTGGTTTGAAGCACTAACACACTAAGTGCTTTTTCAATTAGAAAATCCTGATTTGTGCTTTCATAAAATTAATAGTCTGTTCCTTCCATTTTACCTGCCACAGAAGAAAATCTCAGGTTTTCTCTGCATGCTCTATCTTCTACTGCTACTTTTTTTGAAATATCTCTTCCTGAGCAGGCTCATACTCAGCTTCTTCTTCATTTTGGCCAATGAGTTTGGCAGTTTTATCAGATCATCTTAATAGCTGTTTAAAGCTTCTTCCACGTTTTCAGTCTTTTATTTGAGGTGATATACTGCTTCAGTGTTTCATTTATTTTAATGAGCCCTGAGCACATTTTAATTTTTTCTTCTAAATTACTGGAAGCCATATCTTACACCAAAGCTGGAGTTTGAAGAGCATTTTGCTGAGCAGCTGCAGGATTCATTCCAATCAATGTTTTCTCTTAAGCTTTTCTACGATGTTCATTCAGGCTCTGTAAGTTTTTTCTTTGCTGGTAAGCAAGCAGTATATTTACTAGCCAGTAACTGAATTTTACTAAAACTGGCAGAATTGTTGGCCCTTACCTATCAGTTTCTTTTTTGACACTGTGAGCACTAAAATTAAGTTGTTGATCAGTGTGCTTCCACCCATACCTCTCAACCGTACTGAATTCCTCAGTATTTACCAATTTTGAGAGCAAACAAATGGGGTGCCATAAATTCCTGAGTAGCCCCTTCATTTCCCGATTTTTTGATTTTTTTTTTTTTAATTTGCAAGTTTACCTTATTATGGCTGATGTCAGCATGCATATCCCGCAACATCATCAACATGCAAGGGCATGTGTGATGATGGCCTCAGCAGTTTCAGGAGACAGACTGCCTGTAGACGCGCTCATCTCACACACTGTTTGTTTTGTAATTTGGAGGGTAATAGCAGCTGCAGTGAGCGGAGCTATGCACAACAATTTAAGTTCAACATCAACTTTTGCAGAGTACGCCCAGCACCCACCCATGTCCACAGGCCAGGATGATAAAATTTACTTTCTCTGTTTCCGGTGGCTTGTCCTTCAGATGGGTTAGTTAAAAAGAATTTAAAAAAATGTGTATACTTATTACCTAAATACAAACTGCAGCAAAATAATTGGATTGTACTATGCTGTGTGTGTTAATTAAGACTGCAACTTGCAATGTGCTGTTCACTTTATACTGCAATCCGCAACGCCACAAGCAGTGTGTTTTATTTACTTATGCATTAATGCAACCAGGAGGCAAATGTACCAGAATGTATACTTGTGTGGAAGAACCAAACTTTAATCAGTCTTTATACATGTGCGTTGTTACCTGCTGCTTCCACTTTGGCCATTCTGTGTACTATTCTGTGCTCTACAAGTCGGTCCAGATGGTATTACCACTACAATATTTGATTTTGTTATGCCACATAGTCTAACAGCTGCGGTTGTGGCTGAAAGCCTTATTTTTGATCTGAAAGTGAAGAACCCTACTTTGTTTATTTACTTTTACAGGTGTATTTTATGGCTTGTACTGGCTGCCTTTTTCTTCCTGAACAAAGTTCCTAAAACGAAGGCTGGCCGATTTGATATAATGGGACCCAGCCATCAGTTTTTAGATATATTCACTTTCTTTGCAATCTATGATCAACTGTTTCATGTCTGGCATGGCTTACAGCAGTATGTGCCACCCCCAAAGGACATGCCAATGTTTACAAATATGATTGGGCTTACGTTGCTCTTACTTGGGTGCTTAACATTTATCACTAAATCACTGCATCCTCTTAAAAAATGACTGAACAAATATTCGCACCGATGTTTTACTTGAAAGCTAATGTGAACAATACAGAAAACAATCTGCCTTCACAAGTGTGTGTGTGTGTGTGTGTGTGTGTGTGTGTGTGTGTGTGTGTGTGTGTGTGTGTGTGTGTGTGTGTAGTTGGAAGATGAGTGAATGCCTAAATGAACAGCAAAATAAGTATAATAAAGTACAGCTCTGAAACTTTCAGTTTTCCAGGAAATTGTGGAAAATGGTCCAGTACAAGCTTGCTGCTTCTGATTTGCCTCCTGGTTGCATTAATACACAAGTACCTTTATCTTTTACTATTCAATGGATGGAGCAGAGTATAACCACATGAGCTCAGAGTCCTGATAAAGAATTAACATTACAGAGCAAATAACATTCTCCTGCCCATAGTTGTCTACACTGACTCTTGGTTTAAGTAATTGCATCGCATGTTATAGGAAATCACTTTTTTCTTGTGGGATAGAGTGTTGCAACAGGAAAGCAAACTGTTATGTTATACATCACAAAATGTGAGTTTTGCAATAATGTTTGTAGCTTTATTTTAATTATTGCAATGCCCTTTTCTGTGGGGTGGGTGGTGTGTTGTTATTAAGGAATATTGCACCTTAGTCAAAATTAATGTGTGTGTGTGTGTGTGTGTGTGTGTGTGTGTGTGTGTGTGTGTGTGTGTGTGTGTGTGTGTGTTTTATATATATATATATATATATATATATCTATATAGATATATTTATATGTGCAGATGTCTGTGCGTGTATGTATATGTTTATATAGTAGCTTATAAGGGTTTTATAGTACAGCACAGTACATCTGTCTCCCTTAATGAAGTTTGGTTTAGATATTGTTTGCACTTGCTTTTGATCATGAAGGAAAGGGTACTGTTGTTTCTCTTCAAACCTGTAGCCACAGAGTGATGGCTTAACGTACCGCTGAAGACAAATAAAATTTTGCTTTGTATCTTGATTAGAGAAATGTATCTGAGGAATACTGAAAAAAACCTCCTTTGTTATATCATATAGTTTCAAAGTGTGTAAGGGGCGATTTGGCCATTATGTCTTCAAATACAGTTGTAGTTTATCCAAGCAAGGAGCAGGGTTTGATTTTTTTTAACAGCAAACAAGAGCTATAGTTCAGTACTTGTACTGTGTTTCCAAAATAATATGCAGACATATCAAACATACCTCTCAACCATACTGAATTCCTCGGTAAATACCAGTTTTGAGGTCAAATTATTTGGGTGCCAAGAATTCATGAGTGGCCCCTTTCATTTCCAAATTTTTGCTTGCTTTCTTGCTTAGCATGTGTGTGTGTGTGTGTGTGTGTGTGTGTGTGTGTGTGTGTGTGTGTGTGTGTGTGTGTGTGTATAAAATGCCCCATGTAAGTATAACTAGTGGTTAGGGTTACGCAGACTAAAACCCTGTACCTTAGGTACAAGAAGCAAGAGTGTAAATTCTCTATCTATACCACCACTTGTGATTCAAGGAGTTAAGTCCATAGTTCTCAACTGTCCAAAGTTTCACAGAATCTGGAATGTTTCCCTCATACTTTTGTTCTGTTCCCCTTAAAATTTGTGGTTTTCTGGCAAATCAGTGAGAAGCGAATTCACTTAATAATGATAGCCATTTAAGTTTCAATCTTCTTAGCTTTCAGGAAAAACATGGTAACACGAAACATTTAATTCTCGCAACTTTCTAAGATTATACAAGCAATGTTTAAAATGTGTCCCTGGTTTTGGGCCTTTCTCCACCCCCCTCCCAATAAATGTTGGCTTTCTCAAGATTCCTTGTGCTGCATAGTTCTTCAGGGGGAGAAGTTTAGTCCTGCTTATGCTAAGTCTGTTTGTGTTAGTAGCACAACAGGTAGTGTACTCGCTTTTGATACAGAAGGCTGTAGGTTCTACTCCCAGAGTATGTAGATGGATTGTTGATACTGTACTGTGTTGTACTTTTCAAGGGGGTGAATGCTGCAGTCCTGAGAATGTCCTCTTTGGTGGAAATACTGAATAACTATGAACCTGTTATTAGTTTGCCATCCATTCCCTATTGCAATATTACTAGCTTAGCATTTTTTTATGTAACATAGGCAGTTTATTCTTCAAGGGCAACAGGCACTTTATTTGTAGATAAAACAATGACATATTAAGCTGTTTGCTAGAAGCAACCTTGTCATTAGTTATGGATCTCTTTAATGTGGAATTATTTAGATTACTTTTACTTCTGCAGAGATTGTGCATATTTACTGATACTGGCGGATTGTAATAACAGAAGTTTGAGTAGACTTTTATGATGGAAATGTTCTGAATTGGAAAGTTTAGTGATTATTGGTTCATACATTTTGTTTCATTGCTTACTGGAAAAATGTTCAAACAATAAATTTAAAACACAGTCTAACAAGTGTGTTGTATTATACAAGGAATATAATTTAATACAATCAGGAAGGTGTATCAAAGAAGACATGTATGTTTGCATGGTCCTAAATATGTGTGGAAGGGGCCTATGATTTTAAAATAGCCAAAAGGTAATCTTTATCCAGCACTGGCCAGATGCATTTTCTTTGAATGTGGGTTTCAATGCTGTTTCAACGAACAATGAGTTTCGAGGGCAGAGAACAGTTTTAATGCTAGGTCTATTTTCATTGTGAGACTATATTGCTTTGTTTCACAGATGCCTATTAGTGTTTGTGCTTTAAAATGCAAAATAACATTTTTAAATAATCATTGTAGAATTAAAGCATAAAGCAGTATGCACATCACAGTGCTTATGGTAAATGGGGAGAAATACCCAAGTAATGGGACACTGGAATGGCTGCAGAAGGGAAGGCTGACATACGTGGAGACATACTGCTGAAGGGATTAGTGGTGGGGGTCTGGGGGATATGTTTCATTTTGTGTGAATACTTGAAACTACTGAAGGGAATGGATTGCGGGGGGATGTTCCATTTTCGGTGTTTGTAAGTTGTACATACTGGAAACTACTAAAGGGAATGTATCACTGGGGTGGGGGGAAATGTTTCATTTTGGTGCTTGTGCATACTTGAAGTCACTGAGGGAATGGATTGCTTGGAGAAAATTTTCATTCTGGTGCTTATACATACTTGGAGACATACTGCTGAAGGGATCAGTGGGGAGGTCTGGGGTCATATTTTGGTTGTCTGTTCTTCAGTTTGCATTTGAAAGCTGGTATCCCACAATTCCATTGGAGTGGGTGTGGTTCCATAATTATGTATGCAAATGCTATGTTAATCAGCGTACTGATTTGTACCTATTTTTCATGGGCCTTTGCCCACATTTTTGATGTTTCCAGATTGATATCCATCTTAGAAAGTTAGCCACAGAACCAATCTTATGTCACATTGTAACTTACTAGCATGCTAGCAGAAGTAAAGTGCATCCCATCACCCCAGAGAAAATGTTTCTTTGGGGTTAGCTAGTGCATGGAAGGAAGGTATGGGTATTGCAAATAGTACAGGAGACTGAAAAGCAAAAACTGGGCAGAAGATTGTAGACAACATGAGGACTTATTTTCTTAGAAACATGAAGGAGCAGGAATGGAAGAAAGAAGACTACACAGGACGTGAACAAAAAATAAGCAATTTATTATTTCAAAAGAAAGGAAGTGGAGGGCATAATTGTGAAAGAATGCATAAAAGGAAAAACTGATACAGAGACATGTTGTTATTCATAAAGGAATTATTCTGTTCATTTGACTTCACTTGAGTTTTAGCAAATGTACAAAGTAAAACTATTGCTTACCGTGGCTAACATGAGTATTCACCAATCTTTCGGATATGAACCAAATAAAGAGCTCTGTATAAAAGTAGATTTTGTCAAGATTCTCAGATGTACATATCCACTGCAATTAATTGCACAAGTTTAAGCAAGTATAAACCAGATTTCTCTGAAGAAAAAAAAGGTAAAGATGGCATATGTGAGGGTATTCAGAGAAAAGATCACCGTAATGCTATTAGTGCTTCACTGATATGCTTTAGGAGCACTGTGACACTAATAAGAGATTCAGAGGCATGAGTCACATTCAGCAAAATTTCACTAACAACTCATTTGCAAGTCTTAATGCAGCTGGAACTACAGTGCTAAGTATTCTCCTTACTAACGCATGGTGTTGCACAGGCACCGACAGAGACCTGGACATATGCACTCTGACACACATACACAGACACGTGGGCAGTTACATTCAGACATAAGAAGATGTAGGCATAATCATGCCCTTACGCAGACACAAATACACACACACACACACACACACACACACACACACACACACCTGGGAAGTTACATTCAGACATAAGAAGAAGTAGTCATAATCATGCCCTCACACACACACACACACACACACACACACACACACACACACACACACACACACACACACACTCACATACACACACACACACAAATACATGCACACACATGCACAGACACACACACATGCATACATGCATGTGCACACATGCACACACCCACATCCACACACACGCATGCACCCACACATGCACACACACACATGCTTGCGCATGCACACGCACATGCCCACACATACACACACACACGTGCACACACACACACGCACACACCCACACACCTACACCCACACACTCACGTGCACACACACACATGCATGCACGTATACACACACACACACACACACACACACACACACACACACACACACACACACACACACACACACACACACACACATATATACACACATGCTCACACACACATGCACACATATATGCACACATGTGCACACACACACACACACACACACGCACACACACACACACACACACACACACACACACACACACACACACACACACACACACACACACACACGTGCGTGCACGTACACATGCACACACACACACACACACACACACACACACACACACACACACATACATACTCAATGACATGAAAACAGCCTTGGATTATCTAACTGTTTCTGCAATAACACTGCTGCCATAGGCAGAAAAGGGTGTTGACTGTCACCTTTATTTCATTCACTCCTCACTGCATTTTTGAAATATTGCAGTAAAGCTTCTCTTTGACTTGCTCTACTGTTCTGTTTTGACCCTGATGTATGGTTTCTTGGGAGAGCTCATGGCTAAATGACATTAGTCACTCTCCCGCGGTCTATCATATTTGCATGCAGAAGTATCCAACAAGACGACTGGAGTATTACTTGCCAGAGCCTTCATAGCCTTCCCATTGCTGCAGCACTACAGCTATCACTCCCTTGTAATGCTTTTTAAAAATCAGGGTGGTAAGCCTAAAGATGTTAATGTATATAAGAAACCTAGTTTATTTATTCCACCCAGCCATCCAGTTATTGATGTTTTTATTAACATTTGTGAAAATGAAATATTTGAAAATGTGAATGGTAAAAACAGAACTAAAACTTTCTCCAATGTTAGCAGGGATGAATGGAATGCTTTAAAACAATTACAGTCTGACACAAATGTTGTCATTAAGTAAGCAGATAAAGGTTGCCCTGTAGTTTTAATGGATAAAATGTATTATGACACAGCGATGTATGACATGCTACAGGATACCTCTGTATATGAAAACATCAGCCAAGCTGATATGGAGGGGATGTTATCACGATTGGATGGGATACTATATGATTGTTTATTAGATAATACCATCTCAAATGAGTTATACGTTTACTTTAAGGTAAAAGAACCTCTAGTGCCTAGCATACATGGCCTGCCGAAAATCCATAAGGATGTATATCAACCTCCTTTAAGACCTATAGTGTCAGGACGTAACTGGTCTACAGAGTCTATCTCCATATATGTTGAGAAGAATTTAGGAATGTTAGTAAATAAGAACAGGAATATTCTAAGAGACTCTAAGCAATTCTTGCAGGACCTATATGTGTTTAATAATGCATATGAAAGACAAGATGGAGATCTCGTATTAGTGACACTAAATGTATGCTCGTTGTTTACTTGTATTCGGAATACTACTGGATTAGAATTGTTAAGACAATATTTGCTGGAAGAAGGGGCATGTGATGGAAAGAAAATAGATCTAATTTGCTTATTAATGGAGTTAGTTTTAACCAATAATGTGTTGAGTTTTGATGGTAAGTTATACAAGCAGAAAGATGGTGTGGCCATGAGGACAGCAAGCGCAAATAGCTATGCCAATCTCTTCATGGCCACATGGGAAAACAGGAATGTGCTTACTAATGAAAGATGGCCCCAGATCCAATTTTATAAATGGCTTGTTGATGACCTCTTCCTGTTATGGAGTGGTGATGATGCAACATTAAAAGAATTCACTACAGAAATTAATAACAGCACTATCTTTCTAAAATTTGAGATGAAATACTCTAGACAGGAAACAGAATTTCTTGATGTAATGATTAGTATGGATGATGTGAATGGGATAACCACCAAGTTGTTTAGGAAGAAATGCCATAGAAATACTTTACTCCATAGAAGCAGTATGCATCCAGGACATATCTTTAAGAATGTAGTAAAAGGGCAAACCCTTAGGACTTCAAGGCTAACAGCCAGGGATGATGAATTTAAGGAAGAACTAACTAGTGAAATGCGCATTTAATGAAAGGGGTTACACTGATAGTGTGACCTCAGGTATCCTGGATGCATCTACTTCATGGAGAGATAGTATAGGTAAGCCATATTTTTCAATGCCCAATAATGATAGAACAGGTTATGTTCAA
Source organism: Protopterus annectens (assembly GCF_019279795.1). NCBI lineage: Eukaryota > Metazoa > Chordata > Ceratodontiformes > Protopteridae > Protopterus > Protopterus annectens. The sequence continues at coordinate 484,871,629 of NC_056741.1, read as the reverse complement.
CATAAAAATGAATCTGTTAGATTCTCTACTTATTTTACCAGCGATGTGAATATAGTAACCAATGTGATAAAAAAGAACTGGAATATATTAACACAGAATCCAGAAATCAAACAAGTTGTAGGGGAAAATCCAAGTTTTATATTTAAGAACAGGAAATATTTGAAAAGGATGTTATGCTATCCACATCATAATAAGGGACAAGATATGGCACGAGTAAAAGGTATGGTTCCTTGTGGTAGATGCAATCAATGCATATACATAAATCATGAGAATGTATTTATACATCCAGACACTAAGCGAATATATGATTTTAGTGTAGCAGCCAACTGTAACACAAACCATGTGGTCTACTTGGTTATCTGTCAGAAATGTTCTGCATTTTATGTGGGCAAGACTGACAGACAGCTAAGATTTAGAATCAGGGAACACTTATTAAATATTAGGAATGGTGTTGCCACTAATGCGTTAGCCAAACATGTGTCCTCTGAAGGCAATGACCATAATTTTATGTTCTCAGTTATTGTGAGAATTATTCCTATTGAGAGAGGTGATGATATAAGGAACCATACAGAGACCTCTGAAACTAGGTGGATTATCAGATTAAGAGCTAATAAAGGAAAGGGCCTTAATGACAGAATACCCTTGAAACCAGTTTTGAAGAATAGGAGGTTGTTCAAATGAAATTAAATTATTTTAATGAAAGACAGATAAACATATTAAATATATATTTTAATCATTTTTAACTAATTCATTTTTAGCTAATGCATTTTATGTTACAATATTTATTACGTATCTATACTTGAAATGTTTTCCAGTATGACTTTGTACATATTGTAGAATGACTGGTTTTACTTCAAGTGCTAATTACTTCAAGCATTAATTGGTTTGATTTGATTGGTTTGAATACTGTTTAAATATAGTTGAGTAGGAAGTGTTTGTTTGAAGGTCTGAAGATGTGATATGTGTATCATGAAAGCGCTTACCTGAGTGAATAAATTTACCTTGGATTTTACCTACCTTTTATTTATCCTTGGACTGTGTTTAAACTAGGACATTCTGTGGCAGTCCAGGTATTACTTTCAGCATCATTTATTCAGGCTAATGCCAATTCTGACACAAGCCCATGGCCGACAAACAGTCACAGTGACAAGAAACTCCAAACCGGACTCGCCCCCTGGCGTCCTCAGTGGAATGATATAGTCCCTTGCAATACATACATTTAAATACCCATTTCTTAAAGACATAGGGTGAAATCAACTTACTTTTTCAACATATATTAAACAATACACATTAAATACATCCCCCTTGTTTTCGATGTCTCCATTGTAAGTGGATTCATCCACATATTAAACTCAAATAAGTCTCATCAAAAACATTATCACATTTCACAAGCACTTAATATATACATTCTTATAAATGTTCATTCAACCCAGGTTTGTACAGTGCCCCCAAATTTATAATTCAAAGCCTTTCTTTCTTATCTAAAAAGGTATGTTTTTGAACTTCAGACAAATTAGTGCTCCATACAGAATCTATACCTACAAATACAAAATTAGCAGGGTCAGACCTTCAAACAAACACTTCCTACTCAACTATATTTAAACAGTATTCAAACCAATCAAATCAAACAAATTAATGCTTGAAGTAATTAGCACTTAAAGTAAAACCAGTCATTCCACAATATGTACAAAGTCATACTGGAAAACATTTCAAGTATAGATACGTAATAAATATTGTAACATAAAATGCATTAGTTAAAAATAAATTAGTTAAAAATGATTAAAATATATATTTAATATGTTTATCTGTCTTTCATTAAAATAATTTAATTTCATTTGAACAACCTCCTATTCTTCAAAACTGGTTTCAAGGGTATTCTATCATTAAGGCCCTTTCCTTTATTAGCCCTTAATCTGATAATCCACCTAGTTTCAGAGGTCTCTGTATGGTTCCTTATATCACCACCGCTCTCATTAGGAATAATTCTCTCATTAACTGAGAACATAAAATTATGGTCATTGCCTTCAGAGGACACATGTTTGGCTAACGCATTAGTGGCAACACCATTCCTAATATTTAATAAGTGTTCCCTGATTCTAAATCTTAGCTGTCTGTCAGTCTTGCCCACATAAAATGCAGAACATTTCTGACAGACAGCCAAGTAGACCACATGGTTTGTGTTACAGTTGGCTGCTACACTAAAATTATATATTTTCACTTAGTGTCTGGATGTGTAAATACATTCTCATGATTTATGTATATGCATTGATTGCATCTACCACAAGGAACCGTCCCTTTTACTCCTGCCATATCTTGTCCCTTATTATGGTGTGGATAGCATAACATCCTTTTCAAAGATTTCCTGTTCTTAAATATAAAACTTGGATTTTCCCCTATAACTTGTTTGATTTCTGGATTCTGTGTTAATATATTCCAGTTCTTTTTTATCACATTGGTTACTATATTCACATCACTGGTAAAATAAGTAGAGAATCTAACAGATTAATTTTTATGTTGAACATAACCTGTTCTATCATTATTGGGCATTGAAAAATATGGCTTACCTATACTATCTCTCCATGAAGTAGATGCATCCAGAATACCTGAGGTCATACTATCAGTGTAACCCCCTTTCATTAAATCTGCGTTTCAGGCTAGTTAGTTCTTCCTTAAATTCATCATCCCTGGCTGTTAGCCTTGAAGTCCTAAGGGTTTGCCCTTTTACTACATTCTTAAAGATATGTCCTGGATGCATACTGCTTCTGTGGAGTAAAGTATTTATATGGCATTTCTTCCTAAACAACTTGGTGGTTATCCCATTCACGTCATCCATACTAATCATTACATCAAGAAATTCTATTTCCTGTCTAGAGTATTTCATCTCATATTTTAGAAAGTCAGTGCTGTTATTAATTTCTGTAGTGAATTCTTTTAACGTTGCATCATCACCACTCCATAACAGGAAGAGGTCATCAACAAACTGTTTATAAAATTGGATCTGGGGCCATCTTTCATTAGTAAACACATTCCTGTTTTCCCATGTGGCCATGACGAGATTGGCATAGCTATTTACACTTGCTGTCCCCATTTCCACACCATCTTTCTGCTTATATAACTTACCATCAAAACTCAACACATTATTGGTTAAAATTAACTCCATTAATAAGCATATTAGATCTATTTTCTTTCCATCACATGTCCCTTCTTCCAGCAAATATTGTCTTAACAATTCTAATCCGGTTGTATTCGGAATACAAGTAAACAATGAGCATACATTTAGTGTCACTAATAGAAGATCTCCATCTTGTCTTTCATATGCATTATTAAACACATATAGGTCCTGCAAGAATTGCTTAGAGTCTCTTAGAATATTCCTGTTCTTATTTACTAACATTCTTAAATTCTTCTCAACATATATGGAGATAGACTCTGTAGACCAGTTACATCCTGACACTATAGGTCTTAAAGGAGGTTGATATACATCCTTATGGATTTTCGGCAGACCATGTATGCTAGGCACTAGAGGTTCTTTTACCTTAAAGTAATCATATAGCTCATTTGAAATGGTATTATCTAATAAACAATCATATAGTAACCCATCCAATCGTGATAACATCCCCTCCATATCAGCTTGGCTGATATTTTCATATACAGAGGTATCCTGTAGCATTTCATACATTGCTGTGTCATAATATATTTTATCCATTAAAACTACAGGGCCACCTTTATCTGCTTGCTTAATGATAACATTTTTGTCAGACTGTAATTGTTTTAAAGCATTCCATTCATCCCTGCTAAAATTGGAGAAAGTTTTAGTTCTGTTTTTACCATTCACATTTTCAAATATTTCATTTTCACAAATGTTAATAAAAACATCAATAACTGGATGGCTGGGTGGAATAAATAAACTAGGTTTCTTATATACATTAACATCTTTAGGCTCACCACCCTGATTTTTAAAAAGCATTTTTAGCAAAACATTCCTACCAAACATGTGCAAATCTAAAATGGTATCAGTTACCTCAGTCCGTTGTGATGGAATAAAAGAAAGTCCCTTTCCAATACATTTCTTTCATGTTCAGTCAGATTCCTTGAGGAAATATTTAAAACTATACTTCCTTTCTCCATGCCTTCTTGGATACACCCAGGGCTGGAGGGCTTGTAGGTATTTTCCTTTTGTTGAGGTTCATGCTGTACGACCTGCCTCTCTGTAATTGTCTCTCTGAAGTATTCAGTTTTATTGGAAACGTGTGAAAAACCTGTTTTGATGTACCTTCTTGTCCATCATTTTGTATTCCTGATGTGGCTTTCTTTTGTTGCACTTCCTCGGTGGACTCCAGCCTTCGCCTCTCTTCCACTTTTTCACTCGAGTGAACAAAAGTTGTTGACACTTGCTCGATGGATTCCAGCCTTCGCTTCCTTTCCATTCCACCATTTAAACGAGTTGTTGAAGTCATCGCTAAAGGAACGTTAATAGTTGGAGGAGCGTTAGATGTAGTTCTCGCTGCTAAATTCCTCTCCTCTTCAAAACTCTCTATAGTGATGTCATCGCATTGTTTAGCGTGGCCCCCCCCCTCATTGTTTAAGGTCGTACCTTCTTTAATACGATCATAATTGATATTTTTGGGCCATACAAAGATGTGCCCTTCCTTAAAATCCCTTTTGTCCCTTTCAAGTTTGTGAAATTTCTGTCGTAGCATTCTACGTTCAAAAACTGCTACAGATTCAGCTATCGAAGCACATTTCTCATCCACTAATTTATGTGGATATGAAGCAAATAATGATTCCTGTTCAGAAATTACATTAGCCCTTATTTCTTCCTCTTCTTTAACAGAGGATTCCAATAATAGGCGAATATAGTTAAAGCTCAATTCTAAATTGAGCTGCTGCCATTTACTTAACAACTCAGGTTGCCTTTCCCCTTGATTTGGCATTTTCAGGACTCTGAGTCCTCTGGGAATGACATGATTTTTCAAACATGCTTCAAAATAACATCTCTGTGTATATAGCTTCTTAAACTTGTACAGGCCATCTTCTAGTCTATGTGTTGCCCTCAAAAAGGCAGCATAGTCTATTTCTTCATCTTCTATACCATTTCCATCAAAAAAAGTCTAGGAAGAAATGCCATAGAAATACTTTACTCCATAGAAGCAGTATGCATCCAGGACATATCTTTAAGAATGTAGTAAAAGGGCAAACCCTTAGGACTTCAAGGCTAACAGCCAGGGATGATGCATTTAAGGAAGAACTAACTAGTCTGAAACGCAGATTTAATGAAAGGGGGTTACACTGATAGTATGACCTCGGGTATACTGGATGCATCTACTTCATGGAGAGATAGTATAGGCAAGCCATATTTTTCAATGCCCAATAATGATAGAACAGGTTATGTTCAACATAAAAATGAATCTGTTAGATTCTCTACTTATTTTACCAGTGATGTGAATATAGTAACCAATGTGATAAAAAAGAACTGGAATATATTAACACAGAATCCAGAAATCAAACAAGTTGTAGGGGAAAATCCAAGTTTTATATTTAAGAACAGGAAATCTTTGAAAAGGATGTTATGCTATCCACATCATAATAAGGGACAATATATGGCAGGAGTAAAAGGGACGGTTCCTTGTGGTAGATGCAATCAATGCATATACATAAATCATGAGAATGTATTTACACATCCAGACACTAAGCGAATATATGATTTTAGTGTAGCAGCCAACTGTAACACAAACCATGTGGTCTACTTGGCTGTCTGTCAGAAATGTTCTGCATTTTATGTGGGCAAGACTGACAGACAACTAAGATTTAGAATCAGGGAACACTTATTAAATATTGGGAATGGTGTTGCCACTAATGCGTTAGCCAAACGTGTCCTCTGAAGGCAATGACCATAATTTTAAATTATTTTAATGAAAGACAGATAAACATATTAAATATATATTTTAATCATTTTTAACCAATTCATTTTTAACTAATGCATTTTATGTTACAATATTTATTACGTATCTATACTTGAAATGTTTTCCAGTATGACTTTGTACATATTGTAGAATGACTGGTTTTACTTTAAGTGCTAATTACTTCAAGCATTAATTGGTTTGATTTGATTGGTTTGAATACTGTTTAAATATAGTTGAGTAGGAAGTGTTTGTTTGAAGGTCTGAAGATGTGATATGTGTATCATGAAAGCGCTTACCTGAGTGAATAAATTTACCTTGGATTTTACCTACCTTTTATTTATCCTTGGACTGTGTTTAAACTATGACATTCTGTGGCTTGGTTGCTTCACCATTTATACATATATATATATATATATATATATATATATATATATATATATGAGAAAAAAACTAAATGAAATCTCCAGACAAGCTAGAACTTTCAAAGAGTGACCTCACAAACCTCCTATTACAGAGGCCCATGGGATATATGCAAATGACCCTTATGAACATCAGGTGTTTCAGCAATATGGCGATTCTGAATGCCCATGACTTTTACATTTGAAGTCTTTTTAATGGACAATTTCAGGCCAATAAAGCCAAACCCCACTAGCTATGGATATGCATATTTCAGCCTTGTTATGACCTCTTCAGCATAGCATAAGCAGAGTGTTTGACTAAGCTTAAGAAACACAGGGTTGTTATACCCAGCTGATGTCCATTTTCATTAGGGTGTTTGCAAAATATCCCAAATAACAAATTCAAACAAATACAAACAAAGAGTTAAAAGGTCACACTAAAAACTATGAGAAAAAAAACTAAATGAAATCTCCAGACAAGCTAGAACTTTCAAAGAGTGACCTCACAAACCTCCTATTACAGAGGCCCATGGGATATATGCAAATGACCCTTATGAACATCAGGTGTTTCAGCAATATGGCGATTCTGAATGCCCATGACTTTTACATTAAGTCTTTTTAATGGACAATTTCAGGCCAATAAAGCCAAACCCCACTAGCTATGGATATGCATATTTCGGCCTTGTTATGACCTCTTCAGCATAGCATAAGCAGAGTGTTTGACTAAGCTTAAGAAACACAGGGTTGTTATACCCAGCTGATGTCCATTTTCATTAGGGTGTTTGCAAAATATCCCAAATAACAAATTCAAACAAATACAATGACGTCACAAACCTCCTATTACAGAGGCCCATCAGCTGGGTATAACAACCCTGTGTTTCTTAAGCTTAGTCAAACACTCTGCTTATGCTATGCTGAAGAGGTCATAACAAGGCCGAAATATGCATATCCATAGCTAGTGGGGTTTGGCTTTATTGGCCTGAAATTGTCCATTAAAAAGACTTCAAATGTAAAAGTCATGGGCATTCAGAATCGCCATATTGCTGAAACACCTGATGTTCATAAGGGTCATTTGCATATATCCCATGGGCCTCTGTAATAGGAGGTTTGTGAGGTCACTCTTTGAAAGTTCTAGCTTGTCTGGAGATTTCATTTAGTTTTTTTCTCATAGTTTTTTTAGTGTGACCTTTTAACTCTTTGTTTGTATATATATATATATATATATATATATATATACATACAAAACACCAAACCAATAGTCCAGCACCACTATAATATACACATTACAAAAATTTGTAATGAAAACAAAATAAAGTAAAGTAAAGTCCAGGTATTACTTTCAGCATCATTTATTCAGGCTAATGCCAATTCTGACACAAGCCCATGGCCGACAAACAGTCACAGTGACAAGAAACTCCAAACCGGACTCGCCCCCTGGCGTCCTCAGTGGAATGATATAGTCCCTTGCAATACATACATTTAAATACCCATTTCTTGAAGACATAGGGTGAAATCAACTTACTTTTTCAACATATATTAAACAATACACATTAAATACATCCCCCTTGTTTTTGATGTCTCCATTTTAAGTGGATTCATCCACATATTAAACTCAAATAAGTCTCATCAAAAACATTATCACATTTCACAAGCACTTAATATATACATTCTTATAAATGTTCATTCAACCCAGGTTTGTACAGTGCCCCCAAATTTATAATTCAAAGCCTTTCTTTCTTATCTAAAAAGGTATGTTTTTGAACTTCAGACAAATTAGTGCTCTATACAGAATCTATACCTACAAATACAAAATTAGCAGGGTCGACTTCACGTTGTCGTAAGCTAATAATATCAAGTCTGATATTGTCGGCATGACAATATCGAAAGTGAAGAACATCGTGCAAGTAAATGGAAATCTCCGAAAGGGGAGATTTCTGTTTATCTCAATGTAGTGCGGTCTCTGAGTTAGTATATTTAAGTAGGGGGGTGCAGGGGGGCTTGCCACCTTGCCTACGCCATTTAGTTTATTTTTCTTATTTTTTTTTATGTTATTTGATGTTTTACTTAATCGATCAATAAAGTTCGACCTATATTGATTCGATTAAGTAAACTTTCGATAATGTGATATAGACACAATTAGCAGATATATGTTCACTTTTGTGTTTAAATAAGGCACTCTTCGTACTTTGACATCTTATATCACTTAAATGTACTGCTATCCTGCTTTTAAATGAATGTGATGTCTGCCCTACATAAAGGGCTCCCCACTGGCATATAGCCATATAAATTATCCATTCACTGCGGCATGTAATTAACTTCTTAATCTCAAAAACCTTTGAAGTATATGTAGATTTAAATGATTTTGATTTTAAAATCACCTTACAGTATGTGCAATTTCCACAAGGGTTACTACCTCTGATTGTGCTTAGTTCACATTTTTCACCAGTATTCATCTTTTTAAACCAAGACAAAGATTCCTCAATATTACTGCCCCGTTTATATCAATAAAGACAATGTTTATCTAAACACTCATCAAAAAACTCATCTGTTTTCAAGATGTACCAATATTTATCAATTATGTTACGTATCATATATGTATTGGTTGCATATGTAGTAATCAATCTACGTTAGACTGGTTCATCTACCTGTTCTTCACTGTGGGCATTACTTTGTATTAATTCCCTTTTTAATGTTAGAGCTACCTCTTCTTCTTTTTTAATCTGTTGACTAATATATCCCCGTTCTACATATCTTTTTCTCACCTTACTGACCTCAGTCCAATAATTTTCAAATATGCCGTAGCCTCTTAAATTGAGACTTAGGTATATTACTGATGGTATGTCTCGGATGACAACTATCTGCCTTTAGAATAGAATTTTTAATAAAGGGTTTTCTATATAACCCCGTATTGATAGTGCCATCATCAGCTTTCTCAATATGTACACCCAGGAAGTCAATAGATGTCTTTTCTATTCTATCAACAAAACTAATGTCAAATACATTAAAACTGAGGTATTCTACAAATTACTTCCAGTCTACTAATGAACCGGACCAAACTGCCCAACAGTCATCCAGGTAGCGTCTCCACATCACCAGTTTACCCCTAAATGGATTATCCATACTGTAGATTAAATTGCACTCTAAATACCCCATAAGTAGGTCAGCATACACCGGAGCGAATGTAGTACCCATCGCTGTGCCCTTTACCTGCAGGTAGCAGTCATTACCAAAATAAAACACATTGTTATTCAACACTAACTTCATTAAATTTAACAAAAATTCCTCATAGAGCCCATATTCTGCAAGCCAATATTTTATGCCTCGATACCTCCATGATGTGGAATGCTGGTATATAAAGACTGCACATCTAAAGTGCATATATAGGTGTCACATGTTATTTGCAAATCATCCACCAGTTCCAGAAACTCATTACTATCTTTCAACCTTGAACTAATTAGCTGTAATAATGGCTTGAACTGAAATTCTAAATACATAGAGATGGGTTCAGTCAAAGACCCAACTCCTACACGATCGGTCTCGGGGGATATATATATATATATATATATATATATGTATCTTCAGTAAAATATAGAATGTTTGTAGTCTGGGGTTATCTACCATTAGTTCCTTTACTAGTGCTTCTGTAATATGACCCCTTTTATTATATTCCATCAACATTTCATCTATTCTATTCAAAAACATTATCACATTTCACAAGAACTTAATATATACATTCTTAAAGTCAGCCATCGGATCCAAAGGCAGTCTATAATAAAACCTGCCATCATTAAGCTGCTTATTTACTTCACTAATGTTTCCGACGCACTACCGCCCCTCCCTTATCTGCTTTAAGTATCATTATGTCTTTATTTTCTTTCAATTGTTTTAAAGCTAACCTCTCTGTAAATGTTAAATTGTCACCATGATGTTTGAAAAATCTCATTTTGATTAATGCACAATTCACGTAACTCACTATCTTAAAAGAGTTTAACCCTAGAATGGTATGGTGATACAAAATAACTTTTCTTAACCTTAGAATAAGGTACAACATTAGACACCACCTCTATTATGAAAAAATATTTCAAGTTTAAGGTTCTACAGAACTGTTTTATATCCATGCAAACATCATATTGGGACATAAAATGTGATGGTGCATATTTCAAGCCTTTATTAAGAACAGCTTTCTCTTCATTGGTTAAATTATAGTCAGTTAGAGTAACTATAAGTCCATCTTCTTGTTCTATTAGGTCATCAGGTTCCTGAAAATTTTCTCCACCTGCATCTCTTCTTTGTTTATGGTGCTTTTTACTGCCCCTTCTAAAGGGCTAATACTGGATCTGTTTTTTTTTTTTTTTTGCATCTAGGAGAACCAGTATCTAATATATCCCCCATAGCATTCTCAGTAACAGTACTTAGTGCATTTGAAGACATTTCTGAAGTACTGGATTCTGTATTATATCCCAAATTATGAGTAGATTTCAAATTAGATTTGTTATGCTTCCTTTTACTTCTACCCAACCTGTTGACAACCTCTGTGACTCTAACGGCCCTTTTCATTAGTTTCCATGTACAGGCCTCGTCAGATTTAAAGTCATTCAAGTCTCTAGTACATTTTTTCACTTTCCTTGCTTTTAATTCTGAATCAAAAACACTCATCTCTTCAACATATTGATCAAACAGTCTCTTATATTCATCTTGTTGTTCAAAACTCTGTACTGATTCCAAGCATAAATCAAGTTGACTCTTAATGCCATTAAGTGTCTCCTCATAGTATGAGACCAACTATTCTATAAACAGTTTAGATGCCGTATTTTGTATCATCTGCCATTTGTTAATAAAAGACTGATTATCCTTATCCATTCCAGGCTCTACGTACACTCGTATGCCTTGAGGTATAATTCCAGCTTCTATTAAATAAGCTCGTAGCAATTCTATATGCCATACTATTGAACGAAACTTTCTCGTAGCCACATTAAGTTCTTTAAAAGTGCTTTGCATTTCTGAAGTGCGACTCACCCCAATAGATGCTGTATCACACTGTTTGCCCATAAGCCACGTTCCATCTTCTTTATCTGCTGAAAGGTTCCCAATGAATGTTCGCAAATCACCCTCAAATGACATCTTTAAACTGGTAAATTAATCCACTCACAATGGAGACATCAAAAACGCCACAGCACTCAGCACCGATACAAACCCCAACAAGCTGCTGGTGCGCGTAGGCCCAGTGTGTGCTCGGACTGTACCAATACCTAAAACACCAAACCAATAGTCCAGCACCACTATAATATACACATTACAAAAATTTGTAATGAAAATGAAATAAAGAAAAGTAAAGTCCAGGTATTACTTTCAGCATCATTTATTCAGGCTAATGCCAATTCTGACACAAGCCCATGACCGACAAACAGTCACAGTGACAAGAAACTCCAAACTGGTTTCGCCCCCTGGCATCCTCAGTGGAATGATACAGTCCCTTGCAATACATACATTTAAATACCCATTTCTTAAAGACATACGGTGAAATCAACTTACTTTTTCAACATGTAATAAGCAATACACATTAAATACATCCCCCTTGTTTTCGATGTCTCCATTGTAAGCGGATTCATCCACATATTAAACGCAAATAAGTCTCATCAAAAATATTATCACATTTCACAAGCAGTTAATATATACATTCTTATAAATGTTCATTCATCCCAGGTTTGTACATTGCCTCCAAATTTATAATCCAAAGCCTTTCTTTCTTACCTAAAAAGGTATGTTTTTGAACTTCAGACAAATTAGTGCGCCATACAGAATCTATACCTACAAATACAAAATTAGCAGATATATGTTCACTTTTGTGTTTAACGAAGGCACTCCTCATACATTGACAACTTATGTCACTTAAATGTACTGCTATCCTGCTTTTAAATGAATGTGATGTTTGCCCTACATAAAAGGCTCTGCTTTGGCATATAGCCATATAAATTATCCATTCACTGCGGCATGTAATTAACTTCCTAATCTCAAAAACCTTTGAAGTATTTGTAGATGTAACTGATCTTGAAAGAAAGGCTTTGGATTATAAATTTGGGGGCACTGTACAAACCTGGGTTGAATGAACATTTATTAGAATGTATATATTAAGTGGTTGTGAAATGTGATACATTTTTTGATGAGACTTATTTGAGTTTAATATGTGGATGAATCCGCTTACAATGGAGACATCGAAAACAAGGGGATGTATTTAAAGTGTATTGTTTAATACATGTTGAAAAAGTAAGTTGATTTCACCCTATGTCTTTAAGAAATGTGTATTTAAATGTATGTATTGCAAGGGACGGTATCATTCCACTGAGGATGCCAGGGGGCGAAACCGGTTTGGAGTTTCTTGTCACTGTGACTGTTTGTCGGCCATGGGCTTGTGTCAGAATTGGCATTAGCCTGAATAAATGATGCTGAAGGTAATACCTGGACTTTACTTTACTTTATTTTGTTTTCATTACAAATTTTTGTAATGTGTATATTATAGTGGTGCTGGACTATTGGTTTGGTGTTTTACGTATTGGTACAGTCCGAGCACACAGTGGGCCTACGCATCAGAAGCCTGTTGGGGTTTATATATATATATATATATATATATATATATATATATATATATATATATATATATGTGTGTGTGTGTGTGTGTGTGTGCATGTGTGTGTGTGTGTGTGTGTGTGTGTGTGTGTGTGTGTGTGTGTGTGTGTGTGTGTGTGTATATATATATATATATATATATATATATATATATATATGTGTGTGTGTGTAAATATATATATATATATATATATATATGTGTGTGTGTGTGTGTGTGTGTGTGTGTGTGTGTGTGTGTATGTGTGTGTATGTATAATTTATCACTCAGAAAACCATAAATATCTCTGAAGATGTGAAATGAACACATCGAGTATCAATGTAAAGTGTTTCCAGCATTACATAAGCTCTCACTTTATGCCATGAAATTCAGTATTAACTTCCTCTTCTTCAAGCTATTAACTTAACATATATCTCATATGCATACCTTTGCATGAATACAAATTACAATATCTCAGTTATTGTACATCACATCTGGGTCATTGTCACATTCCTAAGTTGTATGGTCACTCAGCTATTACATTTTGTTCAGCAATGCTTACAAATGGACAAAAAGACATTACATTCACTTTAATCCAGCTATATATATAATTCATAATTTTATGATATTTACAAAACAAATTCAAATATTTCATGCAGGCAGTATTTCAGACATTTAAATGTGATGGGATTATTTTATTGTCCATACATCTTACAAAGACAGTACTGTTTGGCTACTCATATATGCACTGATTATTAAATTATGCAAATATGTTTCTATGCATATCTCTATAATGTGAGCATATCTGCATACTTGATCAATCACCAAAATGTAAGTGTCTGCATTTAATATGGGTATATGTGCTATCATATTTACTACACTCAGCTGGCCTAGCAAGGTAGTACAGTTTGGCCACTCTGTTACGCACTGAAATATGACAATATGCAAGTGTATTATGTACATATCTGCATAATTAATCAGTTATCAAAATATCAGTGTCAATGCAACTGTACAATTCCGAGGCATTATAACAGTGTAAAGGTCTTCAGACATTATGCAAGCATGAATCTGATGTACTCCTTCACCCATAAACTGTCAATTTCAACATACACACACACACACACACACACACACACACACACACACACACACACACACGGACATACACACAAAATCTATATGTTTATTTAAATTATAAGTGTTAAATGTTCACCCAGCACACAGACTGGAATGTTCATAAACAAGAAAAGCATAAATGAATTGAATAATTACTATACAAATACAAGCTGCGGACTTACAATTAGATTAACATGAATAAAATATTTTAAAATATGCAATCAAATTCCAGTCTTCAAGAGCAGAAACTGTATTTTATACCTTAATAAATTAAACATTAATGCCATCCATAGAGTTAGTTTAATCTAACTGCATCATTCCAGCCACTGATATGTTAATGTGAAATTCTTGGGGTAATGACATTAATAATTTCACTTCTACAGTACCTTGCAGCCATTAGTGAAATATAACATTTATTGAAGTTTTTAATATCCTTTCTTGTGTAATTATGAGGCTATAAACAAGAACTTCTACCAAGTCAGCAAATCCATTTCAAAAATGGCTATGTAATCCAAAATTAAGTTTTTTTTATTTCTTCTTATTTCCATATATGCACCTTCACTGCATAACTTAGTTCTACATATGCCTTTTAACTTTCACAGGAATATGACTACTGTACTTCCTTTCTGAATGCACTTTAAACCTTCTCAAAAGGTATACTGTGTCAGAAGTCCCACATAAATGCCTTGTCTGCTACAGGTTCATAGGTAGGTACTAGGCTATTGGCCCAAGGGCTTAAGTCAGCCTAGCCAACAAGGTTCCCTGGCTTATGCCACCCAAGAAAATTATTTTCCTGTACCCCTGTCAAGCAGAGCCACAGAAGTGATCCCCGGGGTGTATTTCCTATTTCCCATCCACTCATCAAGATTCTTCTTGAAGAGTGCTAATGAGGAACTTTGCTTGACATAGATGGGTAGCTTGTTCCACAGTATGGGAAGTCTCTGAGACATGAATCTATTCCTCCAGCATGTCCTTTTTATTGTGGTGACAAGATTTAGGTCCCTAGAGTGTGTAGCTCAGAGGGATTGGGATTTCTTAAGGTGTAGCATGTCCAATAGCTCTGGGTTTGACATAGCTTTATATGTTAGGCAGAGATCACCTCGGAGTAGGCGATATGCTACAGAGTAAAGCTGGAATTTTTTGAGATGGTCAGTGTAGGGCATCTGTTTGAGGCCAGTAATCCTCTTTGTGAGGTACTTCTGTGGCCTTTCCAGCTGCTGCAGATGTCTTGTGAGGTACATTCCAAAAGGGGCATTGTACTCTATAATGGGTCCAATGAGTGTCGAGTAGAGAGAAACAATGACCTCTTTTTTCCTGGATGAGAACCATTTTGTGATGAGGTGTGCCATGTAGAAGGATTTCCTGACTACTGTGGTGATGTGATTATCAAAGAAGAGACTACTGTCCACCTGCGTCACAAGGTCTCTTATCACACATTCACTGTTAAGTAGACTGCCACCTATGTGGTAGTTCATGGGAACAGAGTTTTTACCAAAGGGGATGACAATGCACTTTATGGCATTGAACTTGAGGCCATGGCTCTGACACCAGGCATCTGCCTCATTGAGGCCCTTCTGTAGGATGTCCACATCATTTGGGGACTCGACTATGCATCCTAATTTGAAGTCATCTGCAAACTTCATTAGCCAGAGGCCTTCTGTGTTAGCCTGTACTTCAGAGAAGTAGATACCAAACAGAAGAGGTCCTAGGACTGAACCCTGTAGTACTCCACTTGTCACTGGTTTGAAGTCTGATTTGGAGTCTGTAACTTTTACAGTGTGGGTTCTGTCTGTGAACCAGTTATCAACCTATCTTGTGACATAGGGATTTATATCTAGTTTAGTGAGTTTAGCTATAATTCCAGAATGGAGATGGTGCTGAAAGCCTTGTCGTGGTCAAGATAGGCTGTGTGAACCACCTTACCCTCGCCTACGGCTTTGGTGACTGCCTCAGAGAAGTCATTCAGGTTCAGGAGGCATTATTTGCCTTTCACAAACCTGAACTGGATGGGGTCTAGAGTTTGGTGGTTACCAATGTCTTTGTTTATGAGTTCCATGATGATACGTTCCATGGCCTTGCAGACCAGGCTCGTCACGCTAATAGGGCGATAGTTCCCGGGATCGGTGGTGGCTCCCCCTTTGTGGAGTTGGATAACTGCTGCTGTGCACCATTCAGTGGGCACAAAGCCTGACGTGAGGCTATGATTGAACATGGTGCTTAGGTGGGGAGCCAGTTCGTTCTGAAGTTCATGTAAAATGCAGCCTGGGATGTTGTCCGGTCTCATGGATGCTGTGTTTTTGGCTTTAAAGAGTGTAGCTTTTGCCTGCATAGTTGTGATTACAGGGACTCTGCATTTTTCCTGTATAGATATGGGCCCTTTAGGGGGTGAGAGAGGGGTAAAGTTAGCATTGAACCTATCTGCCAGGATGTTGGCAATATCAGTTGGTTCTGTAATTTTCATGCCATTGTACTGTAACTCAGAGCAGATCTGGGTGTTACCACTGAGATTCTTGACATAGCTATAGAATGCTTTGTGGTTGTCCTTAGAATAAGTGGCAATTTTGTTTTTGTAGCTAGCTTTGGAGGATCTTATAAGGGATCTCAGCTTCTTACTGAGGTTGACCAGGGAGCTCCTCCACTCATGGGATTTTACTCTCTTTTGCAACAGTTTCTTCCTTCTGTTGTAGAGTTTGTTTATGGCAGGGGACCACCAGATCGGCTTCCTTTCTTTGGAGGATAGTGTCTTGGTTCTCTTCAGGATAGCATGATCCATGCACTCGTGTAAGTGCTTATAGAGTGCATTTGTGCAGGATTCAGCAGTTGTAACTGTATTGTCCATCTGCATGGCTGTCATGAAGTTCACCACTTCCCATAGCATAGCTATGTGCTAGCCAGTTTATAGATTCATAGTTAGTTACTGGGCATGCGTTAGAGTCAAACCCACATTTCCAACTGACTCAAAGCACTGTCTGGTTAACTGAGCTGTTCAAGGTCACACAGTGCAAATGGAGGCTGAGAGAATCAAACCCTGTACCACAGGCAGTAGCTTGCTAACAGCTCATAGCCTTAATCTTCTGCACTAACTGCCTGATAATAGAAAACAAATATGAGAACTGGTTGCATAGCATGATGACAATAAAACCATGGTAGGGGGCAGGTTATCAGAGAATATCTGAGATTTTCTACATAGTATGAGAAGGATATGCCCACTGATTTGTCTCTGTCACCAATTGCCTATAGCTGGGCCATATGCATTCTTACAGCTAGCAGAGTAGAACCAGCCTGTACCCATATGGTATCAAGTAGATACTGATTCAACCATGACAAAAGATCAAGTAACCCACCACCGTGTCTACCAATCAGTCAGAAAACCATTTTTATTAAATACACATTGAGTGCTTTCAGCTGGTAAACTAAAAGACTTCTTTTGAATCAACAATGAGCAAGACCAGGTAATTGTCAAATGTGCTAGCCAGCACTTGACAGAGTATATATGTTATTCATCAACCACACATGGTATCTGTTAGTCAAACACAGGTATGAGTTATATAGAAAACAGTGATGGTGAGTGACCTGGGCACAAATGGGGACCATGAAAAGAAGGCTACTAATAAAATATGTCAGGTGACTGCTTATGCTGAATGGTGACAATAAATGAGGGAAACTTCTATTGTGTTGCAAGATTACTGCCAGAGATAAGAGTCCAGTATCTTAGGCCTACAAAAACACTGGGTGCATGCCTGCACCATGTATGTGGGAGGCTTTGTCCTTGTTATCAAAGTTATAACTGAAAAATATACTGGAGAAATGAAATGGAAGAGTATTCTGTCTGCAAAGTTTCCCTAAATCACAGGAGTTTCTGGGCTAAATTCAGGAACAAAAACAAGGTTATTTTCCAGTGGTGCTGGAAGACCAGAAGGCTATGGGTTCTTTTCTTACTCCAGGTTATTGGATTACTGACACTGCAGTGCAGCTTTGTGTGTGTGTGTGTGTGTGTGGGGGGGGGGGGGCAGTGCTGCACTTCTGAGAGTGCTCTCCTTCCGAGGAGATGTTAAAATTAGGATCCCTCCGCCTGAGTTGATGATAGCTCAAGTGGAAAAATATCCCATGACACCACACATATCAAATAGAGTAGGGTGTGTGTGTGTATAAAAAAAAATATATATATATACATATATTTATTTATTTTTTTGCAAATATATATACATATATCTATATATATATATATATATATATATATATATATATATATATATATATATATATATATATATATATATATATATATATATATATATATATATATATATATATATATATATATAGGTTTATAGGTTTATAGGTGTGTACTAGGCTAATGGCCCTGGAGCCTTTACAAGCCTATCCCATAGAATTGCCCTGGCTTCATGCCGCCTGACGTTAGTTCCATATGCTTCTATCGAGTAGGGCCACTGGAGTGATCCCTGGGGTGAACTTTCTATTTCCCATCCACTCATCAAAATTTCTCTTGAAGAGGGCCAGTAAGGTGCTCTGCTTGACATGTGTGGGCAGTCTATTCCATAGCATGGGCAGTCTCTGGGTTATGAACCTGTCCCTCCAGCATGTTCTGCTAATTGTGGTAATGAGGTTGAGGACTCTAGAGCGTGTGATGTGGAGGGATTGGGATTTCTTTAGATGCGGCATTTTAACAGAACTGGGTCAGACATGGCTTTGTAAGTCAGGCAGAGATCGCCTCTTAGTAGGCAATATGAGACAGAGAAAAGCTGGAGTTTTTTTGAGTCTGTCCATGTAGGAC
The DNA here is from genome assembly GCF_019279795.1 of Protopterus annectens. Lineage (NCBI taxonomy): Eukaryota > Metazoa > Chordata > Ceratodontiformes > Protopteridae > Protopterus > Protopterus annectens. Next base: position 484,852,816 of record NC_056741.1, on the reverse strand, counting down.
ATGTGCTTAAGGCATAGGATCCTCTCTGTGAGGTACTTTTGTGGCCTCTCCAGCTGTTGCAGGTGCCTAGTGAGGTACATGCCAAATGGGGCATTACAGATGATTGGCCTAATGAGGGAAGAGTAGAGAGGGATGATAACCTCTGTCATCTTGGATGCAAAACCCTTGGTAATGAGATGTGCCACACAGAAGGACTTTCTGACCACAGTGGCAATGTGGTGGTCGAAGGGGGGGTTACTGTCAACCTGTGTCCCTAGATCTCTTATAACGCCTTAAGTGTTCAGTGGGCTACCATCGATGTGGTATTTTGTGGGAACTGAGATTTTCCCAAAGGGGATGCCGATGCATTTTTTGGCACTGAGCTTAAGGTCATGGCTTTGACACCAGTCATTTGTCTCAGTGAGGCCTTTCTGAAGAATGTCCGCATCACTTGGGGAGCTAATAATGGCTCCCAGTTTGCAGTCTTCTGTGAACTTGGTCAGCCAGAGTGCCCCCACGTTGGCCTGGACTTCTGAGAAGTAGATGCCAAACAGAAGAGGACCCAGGGCCAATCCTTGCGGGACTCCACCTATGACTGGTCAGCAGTCTGACTTGGAGTCTGCTACTTTCACACTGTGGGATGTATCTGTGAGCCAATTTCCAACCCATCTAGTGATATAGGGGTTGAGGCCTAGGTTGGTGAGTCTATCTATAATTCCTGAGTGGGGAATGGTACCAAAGGCTTTGGCTAGATCAAAGTAGGCTGTATGAACCACCTTGCCCTCATCCACAGCTCTGGTGACTAACTCAAAGAAGTCCACCAGGTTGAGCAGGCATGATCTGCCCTTCACAAAAACAAACTGTGTTGGGTCCAGGATTTGGAGATTTCCTATATCCTTATTAATTAGGTCCATGATGATACGCTCCATAGCTTTACATATCAAACTCGTCAAGCTGATGGGGCAATAGTTTCCAGGGTCTGTAGACACTCCCCCTTTATAGAGAGGGAAGACTGTTGCAGTGTGCCACTCGGAATGAACAAAGCCTGAGATGAGCCTGTGACTGAACAGGGCACACAGGTGTGGTGGCAGTTCACTTTGTAGTTCATGTAGAACACAGCCAGGGGTATTGTCGGGTCACATGGGATCTGTATTCTAGGCCTTGGACAATGCAGCTTTAACCTGTGCTGCAGTAATGCTGGGTGCCTGGCATTCCTCCAGTACTGTGATTGGTCATTTGGGGGGAAGACAGGGGTAAAGTTGGCACTGAATCTGTTGGCCAGTATGCTGGCAATATCTGTTGACTCAGTATGGGAGGTACCATTGTGCAGTAGCTCAGAGAAAATCTAGGTATTGCTGTGGTGATTCTTGACATAGCTATAGAAGGCCTTGTGGTTGCCTTTAGTATCTGCTGTAATTTTGCCTTCATAGCTAGCTTTAGAGGATTTTATGAGGGATCTCAACTTTTTAGTAAGGCGAATGAGGGAGTTTTTCCAGTCATGGGATGTCACCTTTTTCTGCAACAGTTTCTTCCTTCTGTTGTAGAGTTTGTTAATGGCAGGGGACCACCAGATTGGCTTCCTTTTTTGCAGGAGATCATCTTGGGTCTGTTGGGTATGGCTAGTTCCATGCATTTATGTACGTGTTCATACAGTGCACTGGTGTATGATTCAGCAGTCATGCAACTATTCCCCGTTTGCATGGGTGCCGTGAAGTTAGCCACCTCTGTTTTTAGGAGCCCAAAGTTAGCTTTGGAGAAGTTTTCCATGGTGGTTACTATTGTGGGGGGTGTGGGTGGGATGTGGATTTCCATGGTGATTAATTTGTGGTCGGATCTAACCAGGGAGGAATTGACTATTGGTGTAGAGCAATGATCCCCCATGTTGGTAATAACCAAGTCAAGGATATTGTGCCCTTTAGTGAGGATATGAATGATCTGGTCCAGGGCATTGGAATTAATGAATTCCAGGAAACCTCGGGCAAGTGTATTGGTGCATGAATAGTTTTCCCATTTAATGGAGGGATAGTTAAAGTCACCCAGTATGAGAGTGTTGGGTTGGACCCTAATATTTTCCAGGGTGCTTAGGAACGTGGAGTGAGAGTCTTGGGACATGGTTGGGGAGCTATAGCAGGCTATGACCTGAATCTCTGTCTTGCCCAATGTCAGTTGTACCTGAAGTCTCTCTGATGCATTATGATGTGCTACTAGTCTGGAGGTGTGCATATCCTTAATGAGTATGGAGACACCACTGCCTTTGGAGCTTTGGCCCAAGTTCTGAGGCCTAAAGAAGTTATAGCCTGGTAGCACAGGGGGGCTTTCTGCTGTTTTAAACCAGGTCTCATTTACAGCACAGATGTTGATGTTCTCCATTTTTGAGGAGGGCTTTGAACGAGTGTATCTTTACATTTAGACTCCTAGCATTGGGCAGCATGACCCTCAGATTGCATTTATTTATAGCTGTCACTGTGGTACTTTGGTCTTTATATATATATATATATATATATATATATATATATATATATATATATATATATATATGTGTGTGTGTGTGTGTGTGTGTGTAATTCATATAAGTAAATACAATATACAGAAAGCAACTGCTGTTCACTCCTTTGGTTTCAATAATGAGTCTGAGATATAGAGGGATATTCAGAAACAATTAGTGCACAGTATTATGGGAAATACTATGATGAGTGACTCTGTGCAGGGAAAAGAAGATTCAGATTCACAACTAGACGGTGTTTAAGTTACGCAAATGGCTACATAATGACAAGCAAATGAGTGTGATTCTGCTAATGAGACTCATCACTTAAACATGACTGCATCCCTTCATATTAGCCCTACCCTTTCTATCCATACCACCTTTGTCAGTCTCTTTCTGCATTATATGCTTTTGTCTGCCCTTTACCATCCCTACTCTCTTTTTACTTCCTACACTAGCTATTTGTTCATAGGTAAGTACTAGATAACCAGAGTGCAGCCCATTACAAACGTGGCCAATAGTCCATGTTTAAAAGTTCTCTCCAGCCACAAGATGGTCAGTATGATATAGACCATGGGTACATTTCTAGCTGTCCATCCAATCATCATGTTTCACCTTGAAGATGGCAAGGGTGCTACTCTGCTTGACATGTAGCAGAAGCTTATTCCAGAGGTGTTGCATGCACTGGGGTATAAAAATAACATGGAAATGCAGCTTACTTAGGTGCCAGTGAAGATTTAGGTCCTTTAACCTGGTATGTAAGGGACCATTAATTCTATGAAAAATTGGAAGATCAAAGAGGACTAGATTTTTCATGGTTCAAAAGACTAGACACAGATCACCATGGAGAGGTCCATAAAAAACTGAGTACTGAGACTGGGATATCTGCCAGCTTGTCTGAATAACTAAGATTTTTGAGGCCAGTGATATCTTTATTTATCAGCCTTTGAAATTTCTCAAGTTGAGTGAAATGTTCACACAAATACTTGCCAAAGGGGGCAATATATTTAGTAATGGGCCTGATGAGATATGAGCAAAGGGAGATTAGGGCTTCTCTAATTATAGATGAAATGCCTTTGATAAGCCAGATAAAAGACTTTCTTAATTAATGCAGTGATATCTTGGTCTTACTAAAAGGAAATATCAATATTATTGTTACCTTTACCATCTATCCCTGCAAAAATGTAAAAAAAATGTTTTTTTGTTTTGATTTGTTTTTTTATTAGAATTTTGTAGTTTCAAAACTTTGATCTTATTTTGAAACTTCAAGCTTGTAAAGGAGATCCAATTGCAAGTGTGCATATATGTGACCCAAAATGTCATAAAACACATTCCCAATCATTCACATAACCGAAAGTAGAAATTATGGAAAGAGCTCAGGAATGACGACCTTACCAAAAATACCTTCACTTCCAGTTATGTGTAACAAATGTTTTGCAAGGGGGCAAACCCACCTGCGCCCCCCACATCCCCAGCTACTTATATATACAAACTCTGAGATTGCACTACAGTGAAGGAAAGAGTAAATTTCCTGATCCTCACAATAGTGATCTCTGTTCAAAAATACAAATCCACAAGAGTAAATGCACACTAGCATTCCCTCTTGTGAATTTGTCATTTTGAAAATCAATATTACGACAACTCGGAAGATTGTCTTTCGACTTTCCAGGTCACATAACTGACATGCAACATTTTAATGGTAAACCATATATATATATATATATATCTATGGTTATATATATATATATAGATATATATATATATATATGGGTCTACTTCACAAGCACGAAAGACCACAATACCAAAGATGAGAAGGTTGAGATGAAAACTCTGAAACTTCAAATGAACAAACTACCATATGACTGACAACTTTCCAATGATAAGTAACCAGTTGGCCAACAAGGGGAATTTACCCTTTACCCACTGTAGTGCGATCCCAGAGTTGGTATATTTAGTTAGGGGAGTTGTGTCAGGCACAGCCCCCCACACTGGTGGGTGTGGAGACATAGCCCTCCCCTACACCTGGGTGGGTTGGAGATGGTCCAGTGTATTTTCCATCAGTTTTTGGCCCAGTAATTACTTGCCATTGGAAATACTGGAAATTTGTCAGGTTTGTGGTCATTCATTCACTTGAAGTTTCGGAGTTTTTGTCTCGGCCTTCACGTCTTCAGTATTGTGGTGTTTTGTGCTTGTGAAGTAGACCCATGTATGTGTGTGTGTGATATAAAATTTGTCTGTAATTTACTAGGATATACAAGTTGAAACAGTAATGTTTTTACAGAAAATCACTTTATTTTGTAGTGTAAAATTACATCTTTCACATATATAAAAATGACACTATAATGCCTAATATTTTAAACTTTTCAGTGGTCCTCCTTTGCTCTGCTTCTTAACATGATCATAACAAATAATACAAGCTACAGAATAATTATATAATTAATACATTACTAAAAATAAATGAGTGTGTGTTTGGCAATTACTGGAGAAACCCAAATCTAATGTGGGCAACCGAGTTAACGCTAAAGCATGCAAAAAGAGAGAAAACCTTTAATCTGTACTCATATTAACCTTATATGCCTTTGTCTTCCTGTACAGTTGATTTGCACACAATGTCCCTCTTAGCTTTTTAAACTTAGTTGCCAGAAATCTCTGGTTCAGTAAACAAACTCATTCCCAGTGTATTCAACCCTTAACTGTATTGTCAGCAAAATTTAATGAAGGATACTTAAAGCCTGTAGGTGAGCTCAAACTGCAGCAAAACATATTTCTGGGCTGCTAATTTGCAAAGTGAAACCTGCAAAGAAGTAACAAGTTTGTCTTGCCAATCCAATCCTTTCATATTTCAAGGTGCCATAAGGAATTAACTCTAATAACTAGAAGGTTATGATCATTCTTGTACAGTTCTTGGAGTTTCCTTTACTTTAATAGGGCCTGTTAGCCTGCCTGTAAACCTATGTAAGTACTGGTTTGGCAATCTATCAGCAAAACATTAAGAATGTACTTTTGGAGAGAGCACAACAGTTCCTGCTATTCACCCTGTCAGTAGTCCCATCAAGTGCAATTCAGAATCCATCAGATCACTCTGTTGAGGTTCTACTCAACAAAGGACATTGTTTTTCTTTGTATCTGAAACAACAGATTCTGCAGGCTAAATGTACTGCTCTTACTCTGAATGGAAGGGAAGTACTAAAATTAGCATTATTTTTTTTATATTTTCATTGAAGTAACATAGAAGAGTTTAAACATTCCAGCCTATCCCTACAGCATACATCAGAACAAGTTCTCTGCTCACAGCAGAGTTAGATAAAATGGAATTTTAGATATGCTATTGAACACCTGCTTTTCACTCAACTACCTTTGTATGTCCTGGGAATTATTTGTTAAGAGGTAATCAGTTCTGAAACCAATTTATATTGTGCAAATAAATTACCATGGAGAGCTTAACTTTTACAAAAGCAAGCTTCTACTTTCAGAATTATTAGCAGACTTAAATTCCTATGTACCACCTGCTTGCTGTTATCAATGTTATGAAAAATAATAAGTAAATATTTGGAATCATGAGTTTACTCCATTAGCAACAATAGGCGACCGAAATAGTTAAACATTAAAATAAAACGTAATCAACACTATTATTAAACGCTAAGTACAGCAGTTCTCAAGAAATGCATCTGGATCTAAGAAATTAACCCTCTTCCCGAAAAAAGTTTATGGTAACAGGCAGAAAATCTGAATGGAATCTTACGTATCTTAACACAATACTCTCTGTCACTTACCATTTCATGACAGCAGTTCTACTGTTACCATGTCTCCAACTCTTCATAGGTATAATTGTAGAATTGTAGCACTCATCATTATACCACTTGTGTTTTTATGCAAATAACAGTAAGTAAAACTTTCAAAATTGACATAACACTTTAAAATAGCTTTAATCTATAAAAATGGAAATTATATTCACCCCATCCCTGCACACCCAGTTATAGATTCCCATTTAGATCATGTCATCTCAAAGAAATGGAATACCCTGTTATGTTAATGTACTTTTCAAAGTTCCACTTCTGTTATGAATGCAACCAGATTCTATGTTTCACACAAGGTAGAATGTGCAACTACCTATCATGTCTCAAATTCTTCATGGCAAGTTCATATATTAGTGATTCTTCTCTCGTACTTAGTGTTAGGCAGGGTGGACTACACACACTCTTCTGCCAGGCTCCATATGCCCAGTCCCCTCTGTCATGTCTAATGTTTGGGAGAACTGCTAACTTCTCTCAACCACATTAAGTGGAGCAGACTGTCCACTGCTCACTGTCATCCTCAGACTTAGACAGGCTTTAATATCTGATGCCTTCTGCCCTGCTTAGTGTTAGGGTTGATGACTAATTCCCTTCATTATGTAGAGTAATCTGTAATCCTCAACTTTAGAAAGGGTCCAGTATCCGATCCTCTCTGTAATGCTTAGTGTCAGAGTGCAGAGCTACCTTCCCTCAGTAAAGGATAACACTGTCCAATGCATTATGTTATGTTCAGCCTTAGGCAGACTCCAATACTCATTCTCCCCTCTCTCATGCTCACTGTTAGGGTACGTGCCCAGCTTCAATCAGTCGTGAACAGCATTAGTTTGGGCATGCTGTGTACCATGCTCCATCTTCATCAGCCTGTGTCAGGATCTTATACTTGATTCTACGTCTCAAGTTTGGAGAAGCAGTGCTTCACTAATTCCCTCACTCATATACATCATTAATTGGGGTAGACTATTCACTGCTCCATATCATCCTTGACATGATCCCATCTCCCATGACTAGTTTCAGGGTGCATGGCTAATTTCACTCATTCATTTTCAGCATTAAGTGGGTTTCATTGTCCATTGTATTCTACCATTATGAAGCTAAAGCAGGGTATAATGCCTTACCCCTTTGCAAACTGTTAAGCTGCAATATTTCTCTCAGTCATATTAAGCATTAGAAGTACACTATCTACTGTACAGTTCCATTCTCTGCCTTTGGCCAGGTGCCAAACTTACCCCTTTTGTCATGCATGGTGTTGTATAAGATGTATAATCAATTCTTCTTTGTTATGCTCAGTGTCAAGCAAGATGGGAAACTTTGCCCCAAGCCCAGTGTGAAGCAAGGTACACTGTCCACTTCCATGTTTAGCATGAGGCATGGTACACTGCTCACTGCAGTCAGAGGAATAGCGAGGGTAGGGCAAAAGGAGCAGCCACCTAGGCACAGGATATTAGGCAGTGCAGTTTTCATTACCAGCACTCAGTTTCTCAATGCCAGTAATGCATTTCTGGAAGGACTTTAGTACTTCATGTGCGATTTACTTCATAATGCATCTTTGGTCAGGGCTGAAGCACTCAACACTCTCTCTTAGCTGTACTGTAGCAAGTTGTTTATAGTATTTGTAGCAAGCAGTTTGCTATAGTTTAAAACTTAAAAGTGAGGAAGGGAGTGCCAGATTGGGAAATGGTCCTGGTTTGCCAGAAGGGCTAGCAATAACTGTGTTGTAATATTAAACATAAGTCATGGAGACTGATCACTCCTGTCTGGCATTTAATTTTCTGCAGTCAAGGCCAATGTCAAGAATCTTTGGATGATTCCAAATTAGGAGCAGTGATAGCATTCCCCACCGACACTAATGTTCTCCATGAGCTGATAACACAACCAAATTGTGTCTGAGTAATGGACTAAAGCTAAATGCCAAGAAATGCACAACAGTATCTTTCAGGAAGTCAACCATCCCTGGTTACTATCATATTGACAGTAATCTAGCCTTTGATCATCATTTCACTACAGTAGTGAGGAAATCATTCTATGCTGTGAAATGTATAAACAAAGGTATGGCATCTTGGTCAAAGGAGATCTCAGTTTCACTGCAGTAGGCATTCATCAGACCTATCATTGAGTACAATACCCCATTTTGTATGTACTTAACCAGGCACATCCAACAATTGGAATGTATGCAGAAGATCCTCATTAAAGAAATGCAGGTTGTAAGTCTTGTGCAGGCTGCCTCAAATCCCTATACCTGTATTTTTTCTCCTACATCCTGTTAAGGGAAGATCTATGCCTGACACACAAGGCATTGTCCGGCCCCACCCTCATGGACCTCCAAGTTAATCACAAAATAAACAGTACCAGAATTACCAGTTCTAAAGAATTAAACCTTGTGTGTGATATAAATAGGACATTCTGGAGAAACAGGTATTCAAGGGATTATTCCTTCTCTGGAACAGGCTCCCCATCCATGTGAAGCAGTGTTCATCCCTAACCCAATTCAAGTGTAACTTAGACAATTGGAAGGGGAACAGGAAATCATCCTAAGTTCGGCATCTATGTCTCTAATGGACACAGACAGCTGGTAAATGCTTCATATCCCAGGCCTCTCCTCATAAATGTTTCATCTCCCAAACACCTAATACTTATGAAGAGTACCAGAAATTGCCAGAGATTTGTGCTGTATGCCAAGGCTTAAAAAGCCTCTAGTGATCATTAGCCTAGTACATATCTTTGAACCTACGAACAATGGCAGCATAATGAGATTATGCAAATTTTCCCTTGGGTCTCAAAACATCTCACCACTTGCTTCAAAATATAGCATCAATCTCTTGTCAATCATCCCATTACAGTTGGTCTGTCTGCCTCAAACCAATGGTTTTAAGCTGGTGTGTCACTGCCACTTTATCAGGGGCAGCTATAATTCAGTTTTCACATGGCAAAATTCATTTCTGAAATAAAAAAAGTCTCCACATTTAGATTAGTTAATGGTAAAAGTGTAATTAGTACAGTTAAGATATCAATGAAATAATTTCTCTGAACTAGTAAACCATGTGGAGCTTACAGCTAATTATCATGGAATCTCATTTTCTACTCATTCATTGGCTCTTCTTACTATGTGGTTTAAGAAATGACATTAGTTCTTCTGATTGCAACTGATGTACGCATGTATGACAGTGTTACCTCATTTTTGGATGGCCTCATAGCTGAATCAGGATATGCTGATTACTTTTCAGCCAATTGTTTTCTCCACATGTGCAGTTAATTAATAGCAAGATTGCACATTACTAATTGCATTGGTAAAGAAAATGAAATATAGCACTCACATGCTATAATGGAAAATATATGTGTGTGTATGTATGTGTGTGTGTGTGTGTGTGTGTGTGTGTGTGTGTGTGTGTGTGTGTGTGTGTGTGTGTGTGTGTGTGTGTGTGTGTGTGAGTGCGTGTGTGAGCGTGTGTGTGTGTGTGTGTGTGTGTGTGTGTGTGTGTGTGTGAGTGCGCGTGTGTGTGTGTGTGTGTGTGTGTGTGTGTGTGTGTGTGTGTGTGTGTGTGTGTGTGTGTGAGTGCGTGTGTGTGTGTGTGTGTGTGTGTGTGTGTGTGTGTGTGTGTGTGTGTGAGTGCATGTGTGTGCGTGTGTGCATGTGAGTGCATGTGGTGTGAGTGTGTGTGTGTGTGTGTGTGTGTGTGTGTGTGTGTGTGTGTGTGTGTGTGTGTGCATGTGTGTGTCGGTGTGTGTGTTTCCTACTGATACCAGGTTTCTGACTGTAGTGATTATAAATCATAAGTTACACATTCATTTGTAAATGAAGTATATCCATCTATCCATCTATCTATTCCAGTGTTACTCAAAAGGTGAGATCAGCCTCCATTGGAAAGTCTGGGTTTGTTTCAATGAAGGCCCACACATGTCAAAAAATACTGTATTTAAAGCATTAAGTATTCTATTTTTATGTGGGATCAAGCTAAATGTAGGATACTATTCAATGACTATATGTATTTGATTACAGATCAATGGTAAACTAAAATGAAATGACAGGTGCTGGTTATACTGAATGCATGAATGGGAGGTTCGTTTGAAGAGGTCAAACTACTTTTCTGTTATCTTGGAGATATTCTTTGATTTTTCTTTGGTTTAATAGATGTGTGGTATGACAGAGTCAGGGAATATATAATCTATATTGATATACAGATAAACTATTGCAAAGCTGTATCTCATTCTAAAGACTTAAAACCCGCCTGTGATATAAATAGGACATGCTGGAGAGAGAGGTATCCCAGAGATTACTCCTTCTCTGGAAAAGGCTCCCCATCCATGTGAAGCACACACACACACACACACACACACACACACACACACACACACACACACACACACACACACATTAATAACTTCTAGTAATTGAAAGACCACTTACCCAAATATGACTTTACCGAGACAACAACATTGAACTCTTAATTTACCAAATGATCACAGTACCGAATTTTTTAAAAGGGCAAATATGTACTTGGCCAACATGGGGAAATTTGCCCTTTTCCCCACTGTAGTGCATTCCTGGAGTTGATGTATTTAGTTAGGGTGGTGTGTGGGGGGTGCAGCCCTCCACACTGGAGAGTGTGGGAGGTGTAGTCCCCTACCAGGGTGGGTTTGACATGCTGCGGTGTGTTTCTTCATTTATTGTTGGCCAAGTGCATACTTACCCTGTTAAAAAGTATGGTAGTGTGATTATTTGGTAAATTAACAGTTCGGTGTTCTCGTCTCAGTAAAGTCATCTTTGGCTAAGTGGTCTTTCGATTATTAAAAGTAGACCCATCTCGACACACACATATATATATATATATATATATATATATATATATATATATAAATATATATACATCCTGACACCACACAGACACACAGACATACATCACACAGACACAAATATGTCTTATTATGTATTAGGTATTATGTGTATGTTTGTATATATTTGAAACTGCATAATACAAAAGTGCCTCATAGTGAAGTATCATAAATCAACACTTAAACCAAACAGATTTCAACAGTGATCAACAAAAATACCAAAACACTAGAATCAATATATTTTGCAGGCCTTTAAGGAGAATAACAATAATCATACAGAATATTATATCCATAAAGTAGCACAAACTATTCTAAGAACTAAGCCAACATGGGTAGGAATAAAGGAGATTCTGCTGATAGGTTTGACTGTAATTGGGGATATAGACAATAGGCAAGAGGGGGCTGGAATTTATTGGAGAAAACTGACAAAGGAACCAAGGTATTGGGAGCAAATAACTAGAGAGGGAAAGATGATAGAATGGGAAGATGCCAAGAATTTATTTGGACTGAAGTTTAAAGATTGCCTTCGCTATCAAGGATTGATATCAGAGTATAGACAAAGAGAAAAGAATAGGGGATCCTAAATGAAAGACCAGCACTGCTACAGTTTTTAGTAGAATCTAGAACAGGAACTGCCATTAAAAAAGGAATAATTAGTACAGCATATAAAATATTGCATGATAACTATATGAATCAATCAGAGGAGGTTAGAAAGGATTGTGAAGAGAGAGAGGTTGGATAAGCAATTCACAAAGAAGCAAGGGGAGGATACATATACGTCTCCCAAATATGCAACAAAATCTAGAAGATTTAGGATTTTTGCTTGGAAATGTTTACACATTAGACGCCAGAGAATTTTTTCTCAGGTAGAAAACAAATGTTGGAGGAGTGACGGGGAAGAAAGAAGTAATTGGAAACATATTTTCGAGGAGTGCAGTAAGTTGGCAGACTTTAAGGATTCCCTGCGGGATGCACTGTTGGAGATGCTGGGTGGACAGATTGATGTGATGAGGGAGATGATTTTTCTGAGCTATGATGCAGAAGTGGAATTGCCTAGACACGGTAAGGCCTTGCTGTCTCTAATTATGGTGGGTGCCAAAAAAGCAATTACTAGAAACTGGAAATCAAACTCTAAGCCAACTATATTAGAAGCAGTGAATATAATAACAGAAATAAAACAACTGGAGTTGAGATCTTTAGAAAAAGGTAGGAGCAAACTACATGGTAAAAATGGGAATTGTGGGAAAAATACATACAGTGGAGGAATGAGGTTTAAAAGAAGGCAGGACTTAAATGAGCTATGTAGTGTTTGACTGAAAATGATTGGATAGATTATAAGTGATGCATAATGTTTGCAACTGGGAGTGTGTTAGCATGGTTTGTGATGTAAAATGTTTGCAACTAGGATTGTGTTAGTGTCGTTTGTTTTCATTTATATAAATGTATGATCGCTTATGTCATAAGTGATGGTTTAATAAAGATGTTTCTTGTTTAAAAAAGGGGCAGGAATTGAATAATTTATGTAAAGTTGCTTAGGTTATATGATATATAGCAATATATGTGAAGCATAATGTTTGCTAATTTTTACTTGTTAATACAGTTTGATCACTTTTATATAAATGTAAATGTGCTTATGTCACAAGTGATAATTCAATAAAGGTATTTAAAAAACTAAATGTGTATGTGTGTGTGTATATATACATATATATATATATATATATATATATATATATATATATATATATATATATATATATATTTTTTTTTTTTTTTTTTGCAGTGGTACTATGCCAAGATATAGACTACAGCAATCGTAATATGGTATGTGTCTAGCAGCGAAGGGACTCCAGAAAATGTAGAACAAACTTGAGTGGACGTGATATTTCAAGAGAAAGTACAACAGAGAAGGATGGCTAACAGAAATGGTTTCCAACAATACAGGGTAAGAAATAGTGAATAAAAAAGATTGTTTTACAAGTGCTAATTTTTTCTTTACAGTTCTGACAAAGGAAGACATAACTGCTTTACAGAAAGGATGATTGTTCATAAATTCAAGGCAAGCAGAGATAGTTGAAACTATTTGGATAATTTATTCATTTTATTTATTTGTCCTTTGATAACCGGGAAAGTCCATCTGAGCCAATAGTCCATTTTCAGTGGACCCACTTGGAGAAAAGCTCCACAATAGATTCAAAAACATTTAAACAGTGGTTGAGTAATTATATACAGGGAAAAAAGTCCCACAACAGATTAAACATTTTATAATCAGTAGGGAGAAAGGCTCCACAAAAACGAACATAAAAAAGCATTTCACAGTAGCTGAATAGTAATTATGTACAAGGGGAGAAAATTCCCACAGCAGATAAAAACACAAACAGCTTGAAATACATTTATAGAAATATTAAGAATGTAATATGCATTGCAAGTAGCAAGACACACTGCAGAAGTGGATAGCCTATGTCAAGCAAACTAATAAATAGTTATTCAAAATATTGACTATATTTGTAATAATATATGGAGATGAAAAATAATAGAGTATTCTGTTGTCAGACCAGAGTAATAGAATGAGATGAGGAACAGTAATGAGCAGAAGGGTAAATAAGGAGATAGAGAGAGAGTCGATCATTATTAGAAGGATGAGAATGTTATGCAAGGACATGAGGGAGGTAAATAAATTATAGTAAGTGTTGGCTGAGGAGATATAACAGAATACATTAGCAGTATGGTGTCATTAAAGTAAGGCCTACTTTTGATGTTGGGCCATTACTACCTGCTAAGATATGGAGATGTTAGTGAACTTAGAGTGGGAAAGGCATAATTATAGTGAGTTGTTATATAGTTAAAGTTCATGCTAGAGGTGAATTTCTTGGCATCGATGTCTCAAACACATAATAAAGTGATTGCAATCACAAACTCGTTCATAATCTGCTATAGTATATGGAAGAATGATCGCATTACATTATAACCATCTGTTTTATATAGGAATCAATGTACTGGTTATTTGAAATTTTCTTTTAAGTATCATAAAAATTAAGTAAATTGTTTGGATTTGATTGCATAGCAAGTAGAAAACTCAAACAGAATGTTCACAAATATTTAAAAAGCCTCATCAATAGTAACAGCTATTTGCATTATAACAAAATGCACTCATTTTATGAAAAAAAAAACACTGTAAAAGGAAAAGCAGTTAGGATAGCAGATTGACTGTTGATGAGAACATATTTTTAATGAAGCCACTTTATTAAAGGATGGGAAGTAATTAGAAGCTATCTTGTTGCTAAGTACAAACCATTAATCACAACTATTATCAATAACTGTGACATACTACTGAATGTAGATACAAATACTAAGAACATTGTTTAAAATGTTACCTTTTACTACTGCTGATTCTAACACCGTTAAGAAAGTTAAAAATAGTCTAACAACTCTGGCAGGGAAAGAAGACATTGCTAGAAAAGTGAGAACAGCACCGACATGTTTTATAAAAAAAAATGCCAAAATTACAAAGAATCATTTAGTGGAAGGAAAAAAAAACAAGTATTACACCATAAAAGTTTTTTACAACTAAAAAACAAAAATTGAAACACAGCCTAATCAGCATGCTTACTGTAAATTGAGCATTATTTAGAGAAGAGTTCAGTGGCTGTGTTTTAGGGATATTTACTTTTTCTGCACTGAGCTGAAGCATTGTAACTGCTTTTTTGCCTGTATAATACAGTATAAGTACTTCAAAACAACAGGATATAACTGGATATAATACTTGCAATGCAGAACTTTACTTTCTCATAAAATAAATTTGGAAAAAAAAAAATATATATATATACATAGACAGATATGTACACACATATATATATATATATATATATATATATATATATATATATATATATATATATATATATATATATACATATAGATAGATAGATAGATAATCTTTAACTATACCACTATAGAGTGCTAGCTGACAAACACAAGCCGGGGCAGTGAAACACTCGCTCTGCAGACATACCAATTTCTTAATTAACAAAAAAAAGGGAGAAATCTCCCTAAGCAAGTGATTCATTGCCAGCACACACATAGAAACTGCACCAGCAATGATTTCCTATGGGAAACAACATTCGGCATTATGCTGTTCATCATTTTTCCTGTGCGGCACTGATGCTTGAGCATTTTCACCTTGAGAATGTGTAGGCGAGTCCTATATGGCACCCTGATATTATTTACGGTTTCTCTGGTAAATATCTACTGTGTAAGCATCACCATTTATATGCTGAACACATACACAATAGGCATTTTATGCATTTCCTACAACAAAGAAATTGTGGGAAAACATTAAACTCTGTTTATACACTGGCATTATTTAAAAATGGTAAACATTTTTTTTTAAATAATGTCATTGTGCAATAGCAATAGTCCACTCCTGTGTGTGGGTATCAGATTGCCCATATTTGGTTTCACCCTCATGATCAAACTGCATCAGTTGTGGGTATTTCGTACAGTACTTATACTCATTCATGGATTACTTTTAATTTAGGCAACTATCACAAAAGAAAAAATGAACTTTTCAGTGTTGCTTTTGCATGCACGGTCAGTTCATTGATAGAAATATCAAATACTGTGTTATAAAAGGTTAAAAAGTACACTGCACAAGCTTCTTATAACTGTTTTTGGAGCTACATAATTTATGTAGCAACCCGTTCCAGTTGTATGGCTTTTTATCTAGGCCATATGACTTTTAAGCTACTAATTATAGTTCATGAGCATACTTGGGAATTGAAATGCACATAATGCTCTGTGCGAATTTTAGTTTTAAGTTTTAGATGCAGCACAGTCAGATAAGAGTGGATGACTTAGAAATATATTGTTGCACAAAAAAAATAGATTTTGCTTGATAGGCTACATTAAGTTCCTGATAACCCCATATATATATATATATATATATATATATATATATATATATGATATGAATAACATTGAATGACAGTTAAAATACAACAGTTTTATACTGGTCAAAGAGGATTGTGTTCTTTTGAGAAATCCATTTATTTTGTTTAATTATTTGGTTTACATTTTTTGGATCAGATATATTGCATACAGGAAAAGGACTGGATTTGGATGTTTGTAATTATAAATAAAAAAACGACAGTCCTGATTTGTTCAAATTTCAAAAATATTACACAGCAATTTGGCTATTCAGCACCTTGGCTAGTTCCTCCATAGAGTGTTAAAAACACAGGCTATCAAAATAGATACAAATGAACCAACAAACAATTTTGAATACACAGCATTATTAAAAACAACCAGCAGCATTAATTATTTAACCATTTAATTAAGGGTACAAAATTATATAGAGGCTGTTGTCTAATAATTTAAGCTTTACTCTCAGATTCTAAAATGTGTTCCAAACTTTCAATAACAATGCTCTCCAAGTACACATCAGGAATATGCTTAGCCATGGGATTCTCCAGCCATTTATGACTAACAACTTCAAAGTGTGCTTCTAGCTGGATTTTAAACTTTCTTCTGGTTTGCCATATGTAAACCGAGCCACAGGATCAACGTAATGCATAAACTACTTTCTAAGTATGAAAGGTATATTTGCTTAGAACACTTTTTTCCCTATTTGTACACATATTTTTTATGTTAATCGCCTATATTGACCAATAAATAAGTTTAAGACACACCTACAGCCACATGAATGCAGCATTACATATTCCATCAGAAGATAGTTGCATTATTTTCATTGTACTACAAGAGTATCTAACCCATAACTGACAAAGCTTTTCAGCTTTATATCAGCGGTATATGCATTTTTCATTCTATAAACCAATAACAAGTTCATATTAAGAGCTAAAACAACTTAGCCCACAAAAAATATATATACAAGCATCAAAACACTTTCAGATATTTCAGCCAATGGCACTTTATTGAGTAAGATGTGATTTATACCTATAGGTTCATTTTAATCTCTTCTACCCTTTAATATTATAGTCAAAAATTAAAATCAAACTGAACCTATCATGTTGTAAATTACTCAAAACTGTTGGACATTAGTCATATTTCTTTGCAGGTGAATACTAAATTGTCAATAATGAAAATATTTCAATCTGTTATTTGAAAACCTGCTAGATGTAAATGCATTTATTCAATACCAGTATCTTCTTACATATATAATTTTCATCCCATATACAGGAAAAAAGTTTAATGGCTCTAATAATTAAAAATTCATTAATCCCCTTACTGACATTTTTCAAATCCCTACTACAACCTGAAACAAGCCTCCCTAGTGGTCTTTCCTGATCATGAGGCATTTGAATTACCATAAATAGAAGTTATTTTCTTATTTTCCTGGATACACAACATTTTATCTTATCTCATTAGTGAAGATGTTCAAAAATATTTTTAGCTGTAGTTTACTGTTAGTCACCACTTTATAAACATATCTCTCCTCAAAGTCTTCAAGTTCTTGAACACATTTCTTCACAATGCAGTCAGTTCTGTAGAACTATACCTTGCCTTTATATTGCCTTTTATTAGTAGGTCTCACAATTACAGATGGATGGTGGTGTACATTTTAAGTGCTATCTACTCATTTCAATTTAAGCTGTTTCTGACAATGTGTTTTATGACATTCTTTAAGTAACCACTTGTACTTCTGAGACCCATTACTTTGAAGACCAAGTATGAAAAATGCAGACTTATGTATCATTCTGAGATTGTTCCCTTTTCTCTGGGGATAGCAATCTCAGAGTTAGTACATATCAGTAGCATGGTTCTTTAGGCTACAACCCCCATCAATGAGGTATGTAGCGGATATGACCAAGCCCCCTGCAATAAACAACTTCTAAAGAGGAAAAGGGTTCTTGGTTCAGAGGTTCATAGGTAAGTACTAGGCTATTGGCCCTTAGGGCCTATACAAGCCTAGCCAAAAAGGTACCCTGGCTCCTGTGCCTCTGTTAAGCAGAACCACAGAAGTGATCCCTGGGGCGAATTTCCTATTACCCATCCAATCATCAAGATTCTTCTTGAAGAGTGTTCATGACGAGCTCTGTTTGACATAGATATATAGTCTATTCCAGAGTATGGGAAGTCTCTGGGACAGGAATTTATCCCTCCAGCATGTTCTGTTTATTGTGGTGACAAGGTTTAGGTCCCTAGAGCATGTAGTTCGGAGGGATTGGAATTTCTTTAAGTGGAGCATGTCCAACAGCTCTGGGTATGACATAGCTTTGTATGTTAGGCAGAGATCGCCTCTGAGTAGGCAATATGCGACGTTGTAAAGCTGGAGTTTTTTGAGATGGTCTGTGTAAGGCATCTGTTTGAGGCCAGTAATCCTCCTTGTGATGTATTTTTGCGGCCTTTCCAGTTGTTGTAGATGTCTTGTGAGGTACATACCAAAAGGGGTGTTGTACTCTATAATGGGTCTAATGAATGATGAGTAGAGGGGAACAATGACCTCTTTTTTTTCTGGATGAGAAACCTTTTGTGATGAGGTGTGCCACGTAGAAGGATTTCCTGACCACTGTGGCGATGTGTATATCAAAGGAGAGACTACTGTCCACCTGTGTCCCAAGGTCTCTTATCACACTTTCAGTGTTAAGTAAACTACCGCCTATGTGTTAGTTCATGGGTACAGAGTTTTTACCAAAGGGGATGACAATGCACTTTTTGGCATTGAGCTTGAGACCATGTCTTTGACACCAGGCATCTGTCTCAGTGAGGCCCTTTTGCAGGATGTCCACATTGTTAGGAGTTTCGATTATGGCTCCTAGTTTGCAGTCATCTGTGAATTTAATTAGCCAAAGACCTTCTGTGTTAGCCTGTACTTCAGAGAAGTAGATACCAAACAGGAGAGGACCCAGGACTGAACCCTGTGGTACCCCACTCATCAATGGTCTGAAGTCTGATTTGGAGTCTGCTAATTTCATGGTGTGAGTTCTGTCAGTAAGTCAGTTGGCAACCCATCTTGTGACATAGGGATTTATACCTAGTTTACTGAGTTTATCTATAATTCCAGAGTGGGGGATGGTGTCAAATGCCTTGGCGAGATCTAGATAGGCTGTGTGAACCACCTTACCCTCATCTATGGCTTTGGTGACTACTTCAAAGAAGTCTATCAGGTTTAGGAGACATGATCTGCCTTTTACAAACTCAAACTGTGTGAGGTCCAGAGTTTGGAGATCTCCAATGTCTTTGTTTATGAGTTCCATGATGATACTTCCATGGCCTTGCAGACAAGGCTCGTCAGGCTAATGGGGCAGTAGTTCCCGGGGTCTGTTGTGGCCCCCCCTTTGTGGAGTGGGATAACTGTCGTGGTGCACCATTCAATGGGCACAAAGCCTGAGGTGAGGCTATGATTGAACATGGTACTTAGGTGGGGTGCCAGTTCATTCTGTAGTTCATGTAGAAGGCAGCCTGGGATGTTGTCAGGTCCCATGGATGCTGTGTTCTTGGCTTTGGAGAGTGAGGTTTTTACCTGTGCAGCCGTGATTACAGGAACTTTGCATTCTTCCGGTATAAAGATGGGCCCTTTAGGGGGTGAGAGGGGGGTAACCTATCTGCCAGGATGTTGGCAATATCAGTTGGTTCTGTATATTTAGTGTCATTGTGCTGTAACTCAGAGCAGATCTGAGTGTTGCCATTGAGATTTTTGACATAGCTATAGAATGCTTTGTGGTTGTCTTTAGAATCAGTGGCAATTTTGTTTTCATAACTAGCTTTGGAGGATTTTATGAGGGATCTCAGCTTCTTACTGAGGCTGACCAGGGGGTTCCTCCAATCGTGGGATTTTACTCTTTTTTGCAATAGTTTCTTTCTTCTGTTGTAAAATTTGTTTATGGCAGAAGACCACCAGATTGGCTTCCTTTTTTTGAAGGATAGCATCTTGGCTCTGTTAGGGATAGCACGATCCATGCACTCGTGTAAGTGCTTATAAAGTGCATTTGTGTAGGATTCAGCAGTCGTACCTCTATTGTCCATCTGCATGGGTGTCATGAAGTTTGCCATTTCTGTCTTAAGAAGCATGAAGTTGGCTTTGGAGAAATTTTTTTACTAGTTCTTTTCCTAATGGGGGTGGGAGTGGGGTGTGGATGTCTAGGGTGATTAGCTTGTGGTCAGATCTGACCAACGAGGAGCTGACCTCTGGTGTGGAACACCGGTCACACATGTTGGTGATGACCAGGTCTAGGATATTGCTGCCCCTGGTGGGGGTGGGGATAAGTTGATCCAATGCGTTGGAATTGATGATTTCCAGAAAACATTGAGCAAAAGAGTTGGTACATGAGTAGTTTTCCCAGTTAATGGTAGGGCAGTTGAAATCACCCATTATTAGAGTGTTGGGTTGTACCTTAATATTTTCCAAAGTATCAAGAAAAGAGGAGTGGGAATCCTGGGGCATGGTGGGGGGTCTGTAGCAAGCTACAATCTGGATTGCGGTTTTGCCCAGAGTTAGTTGAACTTGGATAATCTCGGCTGCATTATGCTGAGCAACTAGCTTGGAGGTGTGGAAATCCTTAATGAATATGGACATGCCTCCACCTTTAGTGTTTCGGTCTGGGTTTGGTGGCCGAAAGGTGTGGTATGAATTATAGCCTGGAAATGCAAGGGTGCTCTCTGGAGCTTTGAACCAGGTCTCTGTCACTGCATAGATGTCAATGTTCTCCATTTTAAGGAGTGCCTCGAGTGAGTGCATTTTGAGGTTTAGGCTTCTAGCATTGAGTAGCATTACCCTCAGATTTTACTTGCTTGTACCTGTTACAGTGGTGAATTTGTCATTTGAACCTTGCCTAAAAAAGCACTATAGGGGTGGCAAGAGCCGTTACCAGTATCCAGAATCCCAAGGGCGACAGGTGTAGGCCATCTCTGGCAAAGTAGTGTGGTCTGTTGATCATGTCATCCCAGGCAGACAGATAATGGATTCTCTTAGAATGACACCAGAAGCTTAGCCAATTGTTGAAGTCAATCATTTTGTCCTTGTACTATGGTGTCATTCTGGGTGATGGCAGGATGCTACTCAGGGCTAGGGTCATACCGGCCTGGGCTACAAGATCAGAGATCTCCTCCATGTCTCTTTTCATGTAGTCCAGGGAGGTACGTCTCAGGACATTCACACCAACATGGACAATGACAGAGTCATATTTGTACTTGTTGTGGAGTGACCTGAGTGCATGCATTATATGGCGGATCCTGGCACCTGACAGGCAGCTGACAGTAACTTTTTCCTTGTTTAGCCTGGTGAGTGGAACATCAGTGTGCCTGACTATAGAGTCACCTATGACTAGAGTGTTGGGTACATTATGCCTTATGGGTTGTAGTTGAGTGGCACACTGAGTATGTGGGCTACGTGTCATTTGGGTTGTGTTGGGGGGGGGTGGAGGTTGCTTGCATTTCTGCTTTGGAGATCTCTGATGTTTGGGCAGATTTGTACTGAGAGCATCCGCGAATGTAGATGTGTATTTTGTGCTTCTGTGTGTGTGTTTTGGTGGTGTAGGTTTCGAGGGACTATGTGATGAGTGTGGTGTGGTGCAAGTGTTTACCTTCTCCTCTTGACTGTCTAGGCCAGTCTTTGGTGAAGAGTGCTTTGCTTCCAGTTTGGCTATATAAGTTATCTCTCACAGGTCGTAGTGTTGGGTGGTAGGAGGAGCGGGTTGTCTGTGTACATGAGGCAATTGCTGCATTGCCCCAAGAAGCCCAGATTCATCAGGTAGACAGGAGAAAACACCAGCATTTGCTGTTCTCCTAAACTCTTACATTTTTTTTAAATTTTTTTCTTCTGAATTATAACAGCAAGCCTAATCTCTACTCATTTTACATGAAAATATAACCATATTGGGAAAAGACTTATTTTTAGGATTTGTGAAGATAGGCGTACTCATTCTGTTTTTATTCAGATTGTAACAAAATGAAGTTAAATCAAGTAAATAACAACAGGTTCTTTTTCTTGCCAGGGCACAATATAAGGACAGTAAGTAGCTGGTGAGGCATGAAAAGAACAAAAAAAAAAAGGAAGTACTTAAAATATGCAAAAGATGCAGAACATCCTTTTATATAGTTCTATAACAAAATGAACTAATGAAATATCAGGGTAACTTTTTCAGAGTTCTTTCATCTACTGCATAATGTAGTTATCCAGTAATTCCAAGTATGAGACGAGCATTCTACATTACTAAACATTCCCACAAAACTTTAAAACCCTTACAGTTGCCTTTTTTATGTATTGCTATGCATGCAGATAAACTTCACCCTCATTTTCTGAAACTATCTTGCCCTTAACCAGGGCACAGATATCAATAATAAATCCTTACCTTATTGCCACCAATAGGTAAACAAAAACTAAATGTTTTTATCAGTGTCAGTGGCACAACAGGTAGCTCACTCACCTTTGGTACAGTAGGTTTTGGATTTTCTTTCAACACCAGGTAGATTGATTGCTGACATTGAAATGCAGCATACTGGGTATGCTATCCTTCAGATGAGATGTTAAACCAAAGCCCACGCTGCTTCTGTTGGTGGTAGCATAGGTGGATGTAAAAGATCCCACAACACCTACTGGAATGAGTAAGGGTCCTTTATTTGTTTACAGAAATAACTCATTTACAAAATATTTACATATTTACAAATATTTACAATATATATATATATATATATATATATATATATATATATATATATATATATATATGTGTGTGTGTGTGTGTGTGTGTGTATGTGTATGTCTGTATGTATACTCCATTTACATAATCATACTACATTTTCATCCCTGTTAGCCCCCCCAACTCATTTCCATACCCGCCATCTAATTTCACTAATCCATTTACCATTACGCATAATTTCATTTATTCTTTCATTTCATATAATCTGAAATAACTTTTTATCTGTAACATATTTTTTACTTCTCTTCTTACAATATCTATATTTAATCATACTGGTGTTTATTTTTTCCACATCTTTTATATCTTCAAAAAATCTTCTTTACATAGTTTCCCCATATCTTTTTCATTATTTTACATTTCAATGTAAACATATTCTATCACTTTTTCCTATATGGCATATTTCCTTTTACTGGCAATTTACCTATTACCAGTTTCCACAAAAAGTCTTGACATTCTACATTTTGATAACACCATTTGCTTCTAATTTTTACAGCTTCAATGTTTTCATCTGTTAGATTTTTCCCATGGATTTACATAGCAATATTTTATCATTACATTCTTATGCCATACTTTTCTTTTTCTATATTATCAATTTTTTTCCACAAAAATATTTTTCTTTGTAATACTTTATTTCCTCATTTATGCACTCTTTCTCTTTTACTCTTTTGTACCGTACCCCAAAATGTATCATACTTATATTTATACAATTTTATTACTAATCCCTCATTTTTTCATTTAGCCATTTTAACATTTTGTACAAATTTAATGAAGCAGCATGTACCACTGGGTAATTAACCCTAAACCTCCTTCTTCTTTATTTACATACAAAACTCCTCTTTTTACTGGGTTTAATCTATAAACCCATATAAATTTAAAAAATATATATCTGAAATAATTCCTTTTCAGTACTGGTGGCAACATAAATACACTTGCTAAGAATACTAAGTTTCCTTTCAGTAATGATTTTAATAAATAAGCCTTTTTTCTGAATAATAATTTATGTATTCTCCAGAAAAAAACAGGTTTGTTTTATTTTTATTTTTGGTTGAATTCTACTTACATCTTTATCCCCAAATTTTATACTTAACACAGAAACTTCATTCATTGCAAAATATATAGCCCAATCTTTATTACATCACATAAACCTTTATTCTTTTCTTTCTTTAAAGTCATCCCTGTCATCTCTATATACTCAATTGTGCACATTACTACTTCTTTCATCCAAATGTTGATTTTTGCAATTATTTTAATGTCATCTGCATATGTTAATAAAACTGGAATTCTTAATCCTTCACATCTACAATTCTTCACATGCACCTCTTGGCTTAACCAACCTCTCACAAGTATTTTACTTTATTATTACTCTATGCTGACATAAAAATTTCCTACATTTCTCACTTATATTATATTCTTTCATTATTAACCATAAGATTTCATGTCCAGTGGTGTCAAATACCTTATTGAGGTCTCCTATCATTATTTTCACTTCTTTTCTGGTCATAATATCATCCACAATTTCTCTAACAATCATTAATAATTCTTGTCAATCCTTCCCTTTTATACTGTATATGTTACCTTCCACAATATTTTCCATTTTAGTTTTACATCTCTTTTGTATTATTTTCATAAAGCTCTTATAATCATTATTATGCAATGCCATTGATCTTCTATCTTCCTTTTTCCATGTGAATTTAAGTATTCCACTACATAATTATTTATCCATAAAACCTTCATCCATTCATTCAAAATCATTCAAAATCTTTTAAAAATATATATTTTTGTCAACCCCTTAAATTTTTTATAAATTTCATACCCTTTTCCATCTGGACCTATAGCCAAATCTATATT
Source organism: Protopterus annectens (assembly GCF_019279795.1). Lineage (NCBI taxonomy): Eukaryota > Metazoa > Chordata > Ceratodontiformes > Protopteridae > Protopterus > Protopterus annectens. The sequence continues at coordinate 484,828,235 of NC_056741.1, read as the reverse complement.
TACTTGTCCTAATACTTTATCTAGCTCATTTAAAGAAATCTCCTTTTCCAACTCTTTATTCTCTTTTTCTGTTAACTTTTTTACTTTCCATGTTTTTTCACTACCTTCTTTTTTCTTTAAACATTTCTTGTACATATTGCACTACACTATTCATAATTCTTTCCTGAGTTCTTTATATTTCTCCTTTTACATTTTTTATTCCTCTTATTACACTACCATCTTCCTTTACTAATCTGCTTAAGTAACTTCATACTTCTCTTTTTCCTTGCAAAAACTATCTTTGCCTATATAACAATTCTTGCATTTTTTCTTGGTTTATTTCATATAATTGTTTTTCTTTGTCAAAGTACTTTTTATCATAATGTTCTTAATCTTCAAATGTATTTTTCTTTCTCTACATTTCTCACATCATATTGCTACTTCAAAAATCATTTTTTATATTTTTCCTTAAATATCATCCACCACTCAGACCATTTTTTTATAAAATGTTCTCATAGTAATATGATCTTTCCATAACTGTATTACTAATCTCTTTCTTTATTCATTCCATGCTTCCTTATTTATCCTTTTTATTCCTTTTCCTATTTTTATACATTACTTGTTTTCCTTTATCTCTAGCGATATTGCAAGATGATAGGAAAAGCCTGTTTCAGCTACCTCAGCTACCTCCCCTTCTCCTATAACTAAAACTTCTGATACTATAAAATGTTCTATTTCAGTTCTATGCATACCCCTTTTGTAGGTCCATGAATTTTTGCCACAAAGTTTTAACTTACCACATCTTATAACTTCTAACATTTTTTATATTTCCTTTACGTATATGCTTGCCTCTTAAATCAAAATTAAAGTCTCTTATTATTATAATATTAATATTTATCACTACATAGTCTAAAATCTGATAAAATAAGATTTCCCTTTCTTTACAATTAGTAGAAGCATATAATGTTATAATTCTACATACTTGTTCTTTCCATTTTAAATCTACAGTGGTTAATTTACCTATTTTTCTAAAGTTACATCAAATATATTTACTACATTTCTACAGAATATGGCTATTCTGTAGAAATATCCCAAATTCCAGAATATCTTTATTCACCATAGTTTCTAGGTTTGTAATTGTTCTTCATTTGTTAAAAAATTGTCTCCTAATATTATTACATCTACATCACATGTATTACACCACTCCAACAATCCTTTTCTTATTATTATATTCTAAATACTATTCACATTTATAGAAAGCACTGTAAAAATGTTCATTTTCCCTCTTCTTTAGATTCATGGTTTCTTAAGTTCATACTTAATTACCAGGCTAGCTTTCTTAATAGGCCCTTCCAAGTTTAACCAGTTTCCTTCCAGTGAGAACCTAACTCAGTACCTTGTGACTGTGAGTCAAACATCTTAACCATTATACCAAGCCCTTGTGTTTAGCTGTACATATTATTTTTCATCTATTTCCTTTCTTTTTTCATTTTTTTTCTTTTGTTGTTATCCCTTTAAATTTTATTTCTCTGTCTTTTAGCCGTTTACCAATATAATTCATTTTCCTTTTTACCATCTCCCAGTTTGTCTTCATCACTTACTTGAGAACCATCTTGTATGTCATCTTTACTGTTTTTTTCTCATCTGTTGTTTCTTCTATTTCTTCTATTTCTACTGTTTCTAAAATGTCGTCTTTTTAGTCATTTTCTTCTTTCTTTTTCTTTTTCCTTAATGTTATTTTCATTTTTGCAATCCATCCATAAATGTCCAATTTTCTTACATTTATAAAATTTCATTTCACATTTTTTGCATCATGTCCCATTTCCTCACAAATATAGCATTTTAAGTAAGACACAAAAACTTCGGACTCTCCACGTTATTGAATAAAGTAAAACAAATTTATTGAAAGAAATAAACAAGGGTGAGCACTTTCGCATATGCTTTGATACGCTTCTTCAGACAATATACAACTAAAAGGAGTCAAGGTTTTTATAGGAAGACATAGTTCAATTGTGCAATTAATTAATTAACTAGTGATTCAATTATACTATTAAATGTTCAGTTTCTTTAAAAATTTTTAAAGAAATACACTCGTATGAAACTTGATGTAATATAATAGACATATTTTGATGTCCATTAAGAATTATCTCAAAGCTTACTATGCATATGACATCCCAATATATTTCATAATATATATTATATATATATAAATAAATATATTTGTCTATTTAAAGTGCATTAAATATGAAAATATATGAAGTCTTAATACAAATATAACCATAAATAAAGAATGAATAAATAATTAATTAATAAATATCAATGAATTAGTTAGTAATGACTTATTTAATTTATTTAAAAAAACAGATCATAGTAAGCATTAAAATGCAGATGTAAATATAAATATAAATACAAATGTAAATAAATATATTAAAACATTTTTCAAATTCATAGACCTTAGGAGATATATTTCAAAGACACCATTTTTAAATACCATCAGCAGTTCATGGACAAGTGTGAACATTAAAATAGTAGAATAATAATAATAATAATAAGATACTAAAAGATGATTAATGAAACTAGAATATCATGTGTAAAGATACTATTTGCTACAAAATGAAAATACTATTTGTGACAAAATGAATCAGGCAAAAAATGAATCAGGCAGAAAATAAACAGTAATGAACAATAATTAAAAATAGAAAGGCTATCTACATTTGTTGAGAAAGGATCTAATTGTAATATAATTATTTAGGCCCGGGGGGTAATGGCCTTTAAATCTGAGAATCCATTTCAATTCATTTAATTCAATCAAATTTACATAATCACCACCTCTAGCATTCGCTTCCACTGTTTGTAATACCCTAAAAACAAATGAGTGTGATGGATTAGATATAATATGTTTTGCTAGGGCATTTAACTCATTCTTCTTTTTAATGTCGTACTGGTGGTTATAAATCCTATTTCTCAGTTTCCTTTTAGTGAGGCCTATATAAAATGCAGAACAGCATTCACAAGTGGCCAAGTATATTAGGCCTGAAGTGTCACAAGTAGCTCTGAATCTAGGTTTAAAAACATAAGAAAATTCAGGGTGTACAAAATCTTGTGATTTAGTAATAAACTTGCAATAATTACAATGCTGACATGGATAGGTCCCCAAAGGATGCCTTAGCAATAATTGATCATTACTAGTCAAATCAGGTCTGTCACACAGTATAGATTTCAAATTCTTATTGCTCCTATAAATAATGTGTGGGTTTCTACCTACTACCTTTGATGTAGGTTCATCTATCAATAAGACTTTCCAATTATTAAGTAGTATTTTTCTAATGTTATGGAAATCATTGGTATAGGTTGTGACAAAAGATACCTTCTCATGATTATGTGTGTCCTTTCTAAATATAGGAAAAGAATTATTATCATTTAAAGCAATGGCCTCTAGGTTATCTTTAAATAAGATATTATTCCTAACATTCATTATTAAATTGTGGTCATAGCCCCTTTCTAAAAACATATTTACCATATTATCTGCCTCTCTTCTTAAGTCATGCTCATCAGTACAGATTTTACTTAATCTACTAAATTGGCTCTTCAGTATCCCTTTAAAAATGTGTCGCGGATGCATGCTATCATACTTCAGAATTGTATTCCTCCAACATTTTTTCTTATATAGTGTAGATATTAGTCTCCCATTTCTAATGTTTAAACTAACATCTAAAAAATGTACTGATAAGTATGATGTTTCAACTGAAAATCTAAGGAAGGTAGTTGTAGTTTCTAGATACTCTTTAAATAAAGTAAATTCTTCCATCGAACCATCCCACACAATTAAAATGTCATCAACAAAACGCCTATAGACTAAAACCTTAGTAAATAAAGTGTGCTGAAAGACATAATTTAATTCCCAGTGGTGCATGACTAAATTAGCATATGTGTTTGCACAGGGGGTACCCATAGCCACACCAGAGGTCTGTAGGTATAGGTCCCCCCTGAATGCAAACACATTATTGCTAAGAACCAATTCTAGTAGTTGACAAATTAAAATTGTCTTACTCCCATCTATTGTAGGGGCATGTTGCAAAACTTCTCGTATTGCTTCAATCCCATCATCATTGGGAATCGAGGTGAAAAGACTTTGTACATCCATTGTAATAAGCAAATGCTTGTCGTATGAAACTATAATCGAGTGAGTGCAGGTGGTCTAGGAGCTGATATGTATCCTTAAGAATTGTAGGAATAACATCAACTAGCGTCCTTAAAGTGTTTTCTAAATAAATGGATATGTTTTCAGTAATCCATTTAGCTCCAGATACAATAGGACACATGGGTGGTGGCATAATTCCCTTATGCATCTTTGGTAGTCCTTTAATGGTAGGGACAACTGGAGTATCATTAGAAAAGAATTCATATAAACTATTAGAAATCTGGTAACACATAAGCAAATCATAAAGATCTTCTTTAACAGTTTTGATTATTTGGTCTAACTTGACTGAACTAATTAATGAGTATGTAGTATCAGCATTCAACATTTCATTCATTAAAACATCATAATCAACTGTGTCAAACAGTGCTATGCCTCCCCCTTTATCTACCGGTCTGAAGGTCAAAGAATAATCATGGCTAAAATTATGTAGTTACTTCATAGCGTCACTTGACATATTAAAATACGTACATTTCTTTTTTTCATTGTAAAAATAATGATAAAAATCAATTTCACAAAGTTTAACAAATGAGTCTATGTGATATGGCATCGTTGGCACAAAAGAACTTTTCTTCTTATGGAGAGAGAAATTAGCAGCATTATCACCAACTGACTTCACTTCCTTTGAAAAGTACAATTTAAGTGTAACAGAACGAGCAAACAAACGTAGGTCTATTAAAACATCTAACAGTTTGCTCCCTTGTGAGGGAACAAAAGATAAGCCATTATTTAATAAATCAATGTCACTGGTATTTAATTCATACCTGGACATGTTAAAATAAAGTGCTACTGCTGTTTTGGTCTTCTGTGTTGATACGTGCTTGCTTCGCCGGAAAATTTCCTTTTTCTGGTTTCCCAGCTGTTCTTTCTTTCCCTCGTGAACGATGGCTTTCTGATGGGTAAAGGTAAAAAAGCTGCATTGTCTTGTGGCTGACGTTTACTAATGGCTCCCGCATTGTGCTGTAAAAGTTTAGCAGCTTTATTCGCTTCTTGATTTGGAAGCGGAGTGGAAACAAGAGCAGTACTAACAATGGAAGCAAATGTCTCAGGGGGCGTAGTGAAGGATTCAAGAGATGCGTCATTACGAGAGGCAGGTATAGGGTCTGATGTTGTTGGACCAATAGAAATAGACGCTGTAAGAGTATGGTCCAACGGCGCTAAACTTGAAACATGATTTTCTCGTATATGATGATTATCTGACCTCCTGGGCCAAACAAAGACCCCTCCCGTTGAAAAGTCTCTGAAATCACGTTGAAGCTTCTTAAGTTTTGTTTGCTGAAGCTTCATAGCATAAGCATTAACTTGACAATACACGCTCTCTAGTTTTCTCAAACAGAATGCTTCAGAGAAATTATCTCGTAGTTCAGTGTTAATGGCGTTAACTTTAGATACTAGCTCCTTTTCAAGTGGATCAAAGTAGTCAATCAGGAGCTGCATATATTTATAACTAGCCTCAATATTAATGTCTTGCCATTTTTTAAGTAATATTGGGTGCGTATCTCCATATGAAGGCATACAGAGGATGCGCATCCCACGTGGAATAAGTTTGTAGTGTAGGCATGCTTCCAAGTGTTTGCGTTGCCATATCATTCGTTGCAACTTGTATAAATCATTTTCTAACACTTTTACTTTAGAATTAAAAAGTTCTAAGTTGTCAATTTTGACTTCTGTAGAGTTTGGAACTGGGATATTCAAATCCAGAGCCAATAAAGGATTCGACTTACATATAGTAATAGCAGTCCATTGCTGTTCGTTAGTTAGTCTCCTCGGTTCTGGGTTATAATCCAGTTCAACATCAGAGTTCGCCATAACGTGTGCTGTAGAGATCCCAAGAAAACCAAAAGCAGATATAAAAACACCAAAGGATCTCAAACAGCTGAAGAGTCTTTGGTTAAATTAAGCGATAAAAGTAAGATACAAAAACTTTGGACTCTCCACATTATTGAATAAAGTAAAACAAATTTATTGAAAGAAATAAACAAGGGTGAGCGCTTTCGCGTATGCTTTGATACGCTTCTTCAGACAATATACAACTAAAAGGAGTCAAGGTTTTTATAGGAAGACATAGTTCAATTGTGCAATTAATTAATTAACTAGTGATTCAATTATACTATTAAATGTTCAGTTTCTTTAAAAATTTTTAAAGCAATACACTCGTATGAAACTTTGTCGTCTTTTTAGTCATTTTCTTCTTTCTTTTTCTTTTTCCTTAATGTTATTTTCATTTTTGCAATCCATCCATAAATGTCCAATTTTCTTACATTTATAAAATTTCAGTTCACATTTTTTGCATCATGTCCCATTTCCTCACAAATATAGCATTTTCTTTTGTCATACACAGTTGCTTATCAAATGTCCTTTAACACAAAAAATGTTTTGAGTTGCCCCTAGTATTTTACAACACCCCTGTTCCCCTGCACATTTATCATGCTTGGTATATATATAATTTATTTTCTTTTTTTAACACAATATTACAATCCAAATCACCAGTCCATAGACCCATTTTGTCTTAAACGTTTGTAATGTCCAGTACTTCTTTACATAAAGCTTTCAAAAGTCCTTTCAAAGGCTTACTTACTACCTCTGTTTTAAATTGTACATGAATCTTTTTTTTTGTTGTTTCCCTGTTAAATACTTTTTATCACATACATATTCCATGGGTTACAGTCTTTCTTTTTTATCATATTTTAGAAGAAAGTTTTCCATTAAAAAAGAGTCTCAAACATATATATATATATATATATATATATATATATATATATATATAATGTCACAAAATATTTGTTAATAACAATACCTTGTGTGATTTTATACCCAAAGGGGCTATTAAATTGTCCCACACTTCATACCTGTCCATTTCTTTGAATTCTTTACTTTGAATCTTAACCACATACTTCTGTTTTTCATTTTATGCCTTCTTTTCTGCTACTCCACTTTTGCCTTGTTTTACTTTCTCTGCATATGTTTTCTTTTCATCACACCACTATTCTTCAGGATTGTCTCTGCACCTTCCTTTTGTATTTTCTCCATAATGTCCCCCCAGGAAATATCTCCTTCATTTTCTGTCTCACTCTGCACCACCATTTCTTTAAGTAAATTATCCCACAACCCTCCTGATTAGAGAGTTATAAATACACATCTAGTATTTGCTGACTCATCTCCATCAAACAGGTTTCTTTGATACATTTCTTCAGAATCCTGCACACATTCTCCGGTTTCAATATCTGCTTTCTCTTTTATTTCTTTCAGTACTCCATCATCTCCTTCTCTCTCCATCTGCCTCCCTGTTTCTCCAGGCCATCTCTGCACCTGTAACAGAAACAGAAAGTGCTCCACCAAAATGGGTCTCACTTACAACCACAACAAGTAGGGGAAGTTCCTCAATGCCCTGGCAAAATTTCCAGAAGTAGTATAAATATCACCTTGCTTCTCCCCTGAAAAGAGGCTACTAAACTAGTGGGACTACTCCCAGTCAACAAAGAATAAAAATAAATTGTTGAAACTTTTTCTTTTTTTTTTTTACCAATTTACCAATCACTAACTTCTTGTAACACACAGGACAACAAATTATCTAACAACAAAACCTTTATAATGACAAAAATTCATAAGGCAGCTTATAAAGAATTATACAGAGTCAATGGACTTTTCACTGTTTAAACAGTTTATCAACTTGCTCTCTCTGATTAATTTCTCCATGTCTTTTGGGTTTCTAATACCATGGTGGGAATGGACCCCTTTCCTAAGTCAGAGTATGATTAAAATTTGTGCAAAAAGTATTGGTTTAATCTTTGAAGTGTTCTTCACAGCAAGCACAATGTGCACAGAACTGACTCCTCCTGCAATTCATATGACATCCCATGTATTGGCAGCATATCTAAATACAACTGTAAATTTGTTTCTATGAGACCCATTGCACCTACTGCTATTGGAACTGTCTGGGTATCATTCTTCATCTCTGCAATTTAGAATAATTTTATTCAGATAACTTGGTCTTCTCTAAAAAGGGTCCATCCCTCCCAGGCATATATTTTCACAGACATATTTTATGAAACTTTCACATTTATATCTCTTAATCTTCCACCAGCTAATCCTGCAAAATATACTTGCAAGTTTGGGAAATATAAAAACAGATTGGTTCTAGAGTGACATAACATTAAGATAAGATATAAATGTGGTGGTAAATCCAGGCTCAGATGCCATATCTAAACTGCACCCACAATTTAGTAATGCAATGAATAAAATAACTTAATTAAAGGGAAGCAGAATTCCATCTGACAGGTGTATAATGGCAGTAGTATAGAAATGGTGGGGCAAAAGGTTCAGCAACCCCAGGTGCTAAGAGAGGGAGAAAAAGTATGAAAAATCATTTTAGTTTATTTTTGATCATACTTAAAGGTAAATGTGCCCCTTCTACTGTTCCACTTCTTTTTCTTTATTTTCTGTGATCCTGGCTACTTCCCACCCCCTTTCAACATCATCTTATAAATATGTATGCTTATTCTTTTATTTTACATAAGGTATGAGCCTCAGGCACTGCCCCAAATTCTTCTGACTGGGTTGTTGGGTAGAGAAGGCACGATAGTGAAGGCAGTTACTGGACTTAATATTTGGCACCCACAGCAGTAACGATTCATTATTTAAGAACAAAGGTTGACCTACAATTTATTTTTTTTATTTTATTCATATTTATTTACTGAGCTAGTCACGGATATCAATGGACCATTTGCAGGCACAAGCCAAGTGAATAGCATCACATAAGAAATGAACAAAACATATTTACAAATACAAAGATATGCTAAGAACATATATATATATATATATATATATATATATATATTTATATATATATATATATATATATATATATATATATATATATGTATATACAGATGCAAGAATATGCTACAACAATTAGTTCAAGAAGCAGTTTACAATGTCAAAACATGGATGGAAAAATGGAATTATGCTTAGCAGAGCTTTATGAATAAGATGTAGCAAGCAAAAACTGAGGGTAATGCTACTCAATGCTAGAAGTCTAAATCTCAAAATGCACTCACTCGAGGCACTCCTTAAAATGGAGATCATCGATGTCTGTCCAGTGACTGAGACCTGGTTCAAGGCTCCAGGGATCACCCCTGCATTACCAGGCTATAACTCATATCACACTTTTTGGCCATCTAACCTGGACCGGAACACCAAAGGCGGAGGTGTGTCCATATTCATTAAGGATATCCACAACTCCAGGCTAGTTGCTCAGCATAATGCAGCCGAGGTTATCCAAGTGCAACTAACTCTAGGCAAAACTGCAATCCAAATTGTAGCTTGCCACAGATCCCCCACCATGACCCAGGATTCCCACTCCTCTTTTCTTGATGTCATCATCTTATTTCGGCTTTTCACATTAGAGGTTGCCACAGCAGATCATCTGTTTCCATTTCTTCCTGTTCTCTGCATCTTTCTCTATCACACCAACCACCTGCATGTCCTGTCTCACCAAATCCATAAACCTTATCTTAGGCCTTCCTCTTTTCCTGTTCCTCTTTTCTTGATATGCTGGAAAATATTAGAGTTCAACCACACACCCTAATATTGGGCAATTTCAACTACCCCACCATTAACTGGGAAAACTACTCATGTACCAACTCCTTTACTCAGCGCTTTAAGGAATTCATAAATTCCAATGCCTTGGATCAACTTATCCACACCCCCACCAGGGGCAACAATATCCTAGACCTAGTCATTACCAACATGAGTGACCAGTGTTCCACACCTGAAGTCAACTCCTCGTTGGTCAGATCCGACCATAAGCTAATCACCCTAGATATCCACATCCCACCCCCATCCCCCGTTAAGAAAAATAACTTCTCCAAAGTCAATTTCATGCTTCTTAAGACAGAAGTGGTAAACTTCATGACACCCATGCAGATGGACAATATAGTTACAACTGCTAAATCCTACACAAATGCACTCTATAAGCACTTATACAAGTGCATGGATCGTGCTATCCCAAACAGAACCAAGACGCTATCCTCCAAAAAAGGAAGAAAATCTGGTGGTCCTCTGCCATAAACAAACTCTACAACAGAAGGAAGAAATTGTTGCAAAAGAGAGTAAAATCCCATGAGTGGAGGAGCTCCCTGGTCAACCTCAGCAAGAAGCTGAGATCCTTTATAAGATCCTCCAAAGCTAGCTATGAAAACAAGATTGCCACTGATTCAAGGACAAACACAAAGCATTCTATAGCTATGTCAAGAATCTCAATGGCAACACCCAGATCTGCTCTGAGTTACAGCACAATGGCACAAAAATTACAGAACCAACTGATATTGCCAACATCCAGGCAGATAGGTTCAGTGCTAACTTTACCCCCCTCTCACCCCCTAAAGGACCCATATCTATACAGGAAGAATGCAGACTCCCTGTAATCACAACTTCACAGGTAAAAGTAGCACTCTATAAAGCCAAAAACACAGCATCCATGGGACTGGACAACATCCCAGGTTGCGTTTTACACAAACTTCAGAATGAACTGGCTCCCCACCTAACCACCATGTTCAATCATAGCCTCACATTGGGCTTTGTGCCCACTGAATGGTGCACAGCAACAATTATCCCACTCCACAAAGGGGGAGCCACCACTGATCCTGTGAACTATCACCCTATTAGCCTGACGAGCCTGGTCTGCAAGGCCATGGAACATATCATCATGGAATTCATTAAAAAGAGATTGGTAAACTCCAAACTCTGGACCCATGCAGTTTGGGTTTGTGAAAGGCAGATCTTGCCTCCTGAACCTGGTCGACTACTTTGAGGCAGTCATCAAAGCCATAGACGAGGGTAAGGTGGTTCACACAGCCTATCTTGACCTCGCCAAGGCTTTTGACACCATCCCCCATTCTGGAATTATAGCTAAACTCACTAAACTAGGTATAAATCCCTATGCCACAAGATAGGTTGCCAACTGGCTCACTGAGAGAACCCACACTGTAAAAGTTGCAGACTCCAAATCTGACTTCAACCCATTGACAAGTGGAGTACCACAGGGTTCAGTCCTGGCACTTCTCCTGTTTGGTATCTACTTCTCTGAAGTACAGGCTAACACAGAAGGCCTTTGGCTAATGAAGTTCACAGATGACTGCAAACTAGGAGCTATAGTCAAGTCTCCAAATGATGTGGACAGCCTACAGAGGGGCCTCACTGAGACAAATGCCTGGTGTCAAAGCCATGGCCTCAAGCTCAGTGCCAAAAAGTGCAGTGTTATCCCCTTTGGTAAAAACTCTGTACCCTTGAATTACCACATAGACAGCAGTCTTCTTAACACCAAATGTGTGATAAGAGACCTTGGGACCCAGGTGGACAGTAGTCTCTCCTTTGATCTTTACATTGCCACAGTAGTCAGGAAATCAGGAAATCCTTCTACATGGCACACCTTATCACAAAATTTTTCTCATCCAGGAAAAAGAGGTCATTGTTCCCCTCTACTCGACACTCATTAGACCCATTATAGAGTACAATGCCCCTTTTGGAATGTACCTCACAAGACATCTGCAGCAGCTGGAAAGGCCACAGAAGTACCTCACAAAGAGAATTACTAGCATAAAACAGATGCCCTACACTGACCGTCTCAAAAAACTCCAGCTTTACTCTGTAGCATATCGCCTACTCCGAGGTGATCTCTGCCTAACATATAAAGCTATGTCAAACCCAGATCTGTTGGAAATGCTACACCTAAAGAAATCCCAATCTCTCCGAGCTACATGCTCTAGGGTCCTACACCTTGTCACCACAATAAACAGGACTTGCTGGAGCGATAGATTCCTGTCCCAGAGACTTCCCATACTCTGGAACAGGCTACCCATCTATGTCAAGCAAAGTTCCTCATTAATACTTTTCAAGAAAAATCTTGATGGTGGATGGGAAATAGGAAATACACCCCAGGGATCATTTCTGTGGCTCTGCTCGACAGGGGCACAGGAAATTAACTTTCTTGGGTTGGCATACACCAGGGAACTTTGTTGGCTAGGCTTACTTAGGCCCTTGGGCGATTGCCTAGTACCTACCTATGAACCTATGAACCTATGTAGTCATGACTGAGATGGCTTTTGCTACAGGGATAGCAGCATATCTTTATACAGACAGGCATAAAAAAAAAGAAAAGGCAAGAGAAATAGTTGCAGGAAAGGAAAACCATGAGTGGAAAATGGAAAAAATGTGAGAGAGGCATGCAAAGGTAAAAGATGTAGAACGTTTGCTATTTTATTGTGTAGAGCAGACTGATGCTGAAAAGAAAAATATATATATCTACTTTAGTGCAACAGCACTGATATTGTTTAATTAATTTATAGTTTACTTAGTTATTTCGTTTATTTATTTTTTACTGGGACAGGAATGGGAGCCTGGGAGAATTCCCTCCTTGCCTTCTACTACCGGGGTGGGCGTGAGAGGACTGATAGAGTGCTCACACTCATTAAGCAGGTAAGGGGGAAAAAAGTACTGCCTAATTGTATTACACAGATTTTTGCCCTAGAGTAATCTAAGTGTAAGAGCAAGAAATATGGACAAAAAATAAAAACAACAGAGGATGGGGGTCTGACAAAATGTAAAATATTGATTTTATAAACTTAGAAAGTTGACAGAATAATATATGTTGCATTAGTATGCATCTTCTGAAGGATATAAAGTCTGAAACTCAAATGTATGCCAATATTTACTGACTTGAAGTTGGGGGGTGGAATATTGCTCTCAGAAAGTTGCTAGAATAATAGGTTTTACATTGGTATGTGTTTTCTGCATTATATGTTTTTTGTCTTTGGGCTTTTCCCAGTTAGGGATCGGCACAGCAGAACTCTGGTCCACTAATGATTGGCAGTAGATTTCCACAAACGCTGAGGTGCCAGCTCAACATCCAACCTTCAACGAAGGCATGCCCATTTACACATGTCTTTCGATCGCCCATTGAACCGTGGGGAGGGCATGCAGACTCCACACAGAAGGCACTCTCCGCACTCCAGCCGAGAATCGAATGGGAGAACCTCTTGCTGTGAGGCAATAATGCTACCGCTGCACCACTGCGGATTGATATAATGTGTGTTATTATTTACTGAGATGAAGGTGATGGACACATTTTAAATATTGCTTACTTTTATAAACTTAGAAAGTTGCTAAAAGAATAGTTTTTTTATTATTATATGTCTTTCTGAATTAAATAAAGTCTGAAACCTCAATGTATGCCATTATTTACTGACTTGATAGTTGGTAGAATAATAGATTTTGCATTAGTATACACTTCTGAAGGATATGAAGTCTGAAAAAAATGTATGTCATTTAGTGACTTTAGCTGGACACATTTTAAATATTGCTCTTTTAAAATCCTTTCAGTTTTATTTTTTCTATACTACATTCAGAAACTATATGTATACATTTATCGTTGGGGCTCTGCTTAGCTCTAGATTTAATTTATTTACATACTGACATTGGCATTAGGTTAAACACTGGCTCTTGGTGATTTGGTCGCATTGATTAATGTTGATATGCCAACCTGACCCCATGTACAAATGGGAAAAAGGGAGTTGATGCCAATTGATTTCTTACTTGCATTTCTTTGAAGATAGACTAGTCCAAAGATTATCATTTTTTAAGCTATGACATGGGTTGCAAAGCAAATGGGGCTACAAACAATCAATAAGGCCAAGCAATATAATGTATGCCTAAAACTCTGTTATACAAAGTACAGCTAATATAAACAAGCACTCAATAAGCATAATAGGAGGAAAAATTAGGCAATGTGCTTTTTATTCAGTGTATAGTAGTTCAAGGAGAAAACTGCTAAATCCACAATGCCAAAAGCAGAAGGACCGAAGTCAAAAGACCGAAAATCTGGCAGCAAATAAGGCTGAAACAAACAATACTGAGTATGTTAGCATGAACACTAGACATCAGCAATAACAGTCTATTACCCTGCAACACTATAAAACTTTATACTATTAGGATGTAAATACCACCAGTTTCCCTACACTTGGCCCAGTACAAACTTAAGAAAGTTTAAGCCTGTAATGCATACTTCCTGGATCTGCAACTCATCAATTACTGTTTTCAGAGGTGTAGCTGGCCCAAGCAGCACCCTATGCTGATCTGACAAACTAGCACTCCACGCCCTCAGCTTTTCAGGTGAAGAGGGGAAAAAACACAGTCAGGTACCTGAGCTACTGAAACAGAAAGATCCAATCAGGTCCCATCTCTACTTCCTTCCCCTGAACCTTCTTCCTCTCATTTTTTTTAGATAAAAAAAAATGTATCTTTGGTTTAAACTGTTGCAAACTATTTGCTACAATGTAGCTAGCAGTTATACAGGTTACAGGCTTCATGGAGCACTACAGTGCTCAGGTTTTAGTTAAAAAAAGGAAATGCTTGGTGAAGCAAATTGCTTGCTACAATGTATCAAGCAGTTGTTACAGACCACACAGGGAGCACTACAGTGCCTTTTAAAACTCAGTATGCATTTAAGAGTGATTGGCCAATTGCTCCACCCAACACTTTGCTCCTGGGGAAGTTGCCTCACCCTAGATGCATTTCTGACTGTTTTCAGCTGAAAATCATTGCCTGTTTATTTTGAATTAATGTACCAGCAGTGATTTAATGATGTGGGTTTTTTTCAAACTTATCTGAGGTTTTGCAATATTGGACTTACTATACAAAAATAAGAAGGCTGCATCAGGCAAACACCCCCATATGAAGGGTGCAGGGGCTCTTGCCCTTACACAAAAATGCTTTCTTTCTTTATGTCTGATTGAAGCTTCTTCAAATAGTTTGTTTTGTCTGGTTGAAGCTATAACCAATGTGGACTCATTCAGATACAGTGAAACCATATCTGCCATTATAGTGGACTGTGATTATTTCAAAACCAAAGGAGATCACAACAGAAAAGTAAACACCTACTAAACTGCATAAACTGTACAAAACATCGTAAACAAAACAAAAGCAATGAAACAATTAACATAGAATATGTATGTCATTTAGGAAATATCTCAAATTAAATGTACTATGGGGCGATATGGGACAAAATGAAGCATTGAGAACAGCTGTCATGATACCAGATGAAAGGCCAATACAAAGACCTGCACAATGGCATGGAAAAAAGAAACAGAAGTAGACAGATGTGTATTAGATTATCTGCAATAGAGAGCAAGACTAAATCAGGATCCAGAAATTATCATAGGAAATAAACTGAAAAGTGTTAAAATTGCCCAAATACTGCCAAGTAAGCAGTGAAACTTACAACACAGGAAAAAGAAAACTCCTTAGTAGCTAAATGGCTCTGTCTGAATCATAGAAAACTTAAGACTGAAAATGTGCACTAAGATGCTATCACAGTGACAGATGCAACAACAACTACTGTGTCGCTCGTCTGGTCAGGATAAAACAAACAGTTGTGGGTTCAGTTCAAGCAGCTTTATTATATATAAACACATCAGGATTAAGGCTTAGTAACTTAAACTTAAGTAAACTTATAAACAGACTGACTATTGCACTCATATATGTTAACATTCTGGCTGTTCTCTCAAAATGGCACTGCTGCCTGCATGTGCTCACTATGTATACACACTGCCTATACTTGGAAATGCTTCTTCAGGTTACAATATACGCTCGGTTCTACATCCTCACTCTTTGAGTAATAGGTCATGCACTAAAATGATAGCATTCATTGACATGCAATTGTACAGAAATGACCCTTTGATATACAATTATACAGAACTAATTCTTTGACATACATGTAACCATACAAAACTAAACACAAATAAAACAATCATGTCCAAGTTGCTGTGAATTTTAAACTAGGTCTAGAAATACAACCTGATCATGTAACATAAGAATCAGAATTGGATATAGCAGTGGGGACTGCCTTTATGGAATGATCAACTTTAGGGACATTTGTTACATCATCAGGAATGGTAATAGATACTGAGACATGTCCTTCAACAGGAGCATTTTTCTGGATTGCTCTGAGATCTAGAGTCTATATCACAAGTATGATGCTGCAATATCAATTCATACACCGGAAGAGGATGCCTGCAGTTTCTTCTGTATTCTATACCCTCAGGTTCCACTAAGTAGGATCTCGGCTTGGCACACATACCTCTCACTTGACCAATTTGATCAAAGCGTTTCGCCGTTTGTATCCTCTCTGTCTCTTCTTTCAATGGAGAAAGAAATCTGCTCATTTTATCATAGTTGGACTTCTGAAAGGAATGCTTTTTCAATAGTTGTGCTTTAATTGTTCTGTTGTTTTAGCATTAGGCACCCACAAACTAGAACTGATAGGCAAAATTGCTCTGATTTGCCTAGATAGAAGTCTCTGAGCAGGCGAGCCGAGTAGGTTGTCACCGGGTATATTTCTAAGATTAAGTAAATTCAAGAAGATATCTGTATTGTCATGCTTTGACCTCTCTACTAATTGCTTTGCACTCTGTACTGCATGTCCAGCCAGGCTGTCTGTGGGTATTCTGGACTGCTAATAATACGGATAAATTTCCACTCTTTTGCAAATTTATGAAATAAATGACTGGTAAACAGGGTACCATTGTCAGAAATAACTTTCTGTGCACTACCATGGACTGATAAATGACATTTCAACTTATTAATAACAGTACTGGATGTTAGGTTAGGTAGCAAATCGATCCCAAACCAGTTTGAATAAGAGTCTATCAACACTAAGTAATGCTGATTGTTCCACTCAAATATGTCAGTAGCTACTGTTGACCAAGGTAGTTCAGGAATCTGGCTTAGCTGAAGTGATTCTCTTTGCAAATGTGGTTTAGTACTATCGCATACAAAACTGAACAAGATGAAAGCACTTTATCAATGCCTTTTGACAGAGAAGGCCAAAATACTAGTCCTCTCACCCTTCTTTTGGTAGCTTCGGAACATGGGTGACCATGATGCAAAATCTGAATGCATGCATGCTGTAAGGAAGTAGGAACAATAACTTTAGGACCTTTGAAAATGATGCCATCTTCCATCAGCAACTCATCTCATCACTGTAATGAAAATAAGGTTGCACTTCTGGCAGTACTTCGTACTGATTGTTTTGACGGCCATCCAACATTGATAGTTGGGGTTCTGCAAAATGGGATCAGTCTTTATATGATCTCTCAGCTCATCAAGTCTAGTGATAGAAAAATTACACACTTCCATGACATCTAAGTCAAACTTCTCTGCATCAAGCTGTTCTATGGTATTTCTGGGTGATCTGGACAAGGTATCAGTGAGATAAAGAAGTCTGCTTTTTGTATAGACCATTTTAAAGTTATATTTTTGCAATTTGAGCATAATTCTTTGTAGTCTCGCTGGAGCTGTATGCATAGGCTTCTTTAAAATAGTGACTAGAGGTTTATGATCAGTCTTGATCTGGATAGCTCAGCCATAAATACAATCATGGAACTTAGAACATGCAAACACAATTGCAAAAAGTTCCCTCTAAATTTGAGCATACTGCATTTCAGGTTGAGTAAAAGTTCTAGATGCATAGGCAACTTGTCTGCCCTCTTGAAGAATAACTGCACCAAGACTGAACTTTGAAGCATCACAGGAAAGAATTACTGGTAGTATCTCAATGTAGGTGGATTGGCAATTTGCTGTTTGAGGTTATCAAATGCTCTCTGGTGCTGTTCCAACCAAGAACAGGCAACATTTTTGCATGTCAGTATAAACTTGCCCAAATAGTTAACCATACCAAGGAAACACTGTAAGGCTTGGACATTGTCTGGAGACGGCATCTCAAGAATGGCTGCTTGTTTGGAAGGGTCTGGTCGGAATTCTGTACTGGTAAATAAGTGACTTACATAAGTAACTTCTGGTAGCCTGAATTTACATTTCAGAGGATTAAGCTTTAAGTTCACTTCAAACCCTCTATCCAGAACTTTCCTGAGGTTACTGTCATGCTCTGCTTCTCTATTACCTCCAACCAGTAAATCATCCACTATTAGAGCATACAGATAACCCGAAAAAATTTGCTCCATTGCATGCTGAAAGACCTCATTGGCAGAATTTATTCCAAAAGGCATCCTGAGGAATCTGTATCTACCAAATGGGGGTACTGAATGTAGTCAGTAGTGAAGATATGCAATTAAGCATTACTTGCCAAAATGAACTCTTTGCATCTAAAGACAGAAAAAAAAAGTGGCACTTGGCATGAGGGCAGCAACCTACTCAACTGTGCGTATAGGATGATGTGGTCTCTTTAATGCTTTGTTCAAGTCTCATGGGTCAATGCATATTCTGGTTTCATCTGAGCTTTTCTTTTGAGCAACTACCATGGAAGACACCCACTCAGTCAGTTCTGTGACTGGACAAAACTCACCTTGCTGCACCACCTTATCTAACTGGACCTTGACTTTGTCCTGCATAGCTATCAGAACTCTCCTCACTGGTCTGACCACTGAACTGATGTCTGGGTCTACTTTCATGGTGTACACAATGGGAAGTTTACCTACCATTTTGTCAAAAACATCAGCATACTCTGAAAAAATAGCATCAATGAAGGTGGAACTTGGACATGTGCTGACATGATGAACTTCTTTGGTTAAAGAAAGTTTCATTCTTAAACTGTCTCTGAGACCTAATAATGAATGCACAGGTCTTCTGACTACATAGAATTTCAAGCTGTAACTGTTACCAGCTGAATAGCATGAAAGCACTGAGTCTTCAGTTTGAATCTCTTCGCCTCCATAAGCAACAATTTTTGCACAATTTCCCAAATTAAGTTGTTCACCAGCTCTCACTCTAGCAAATGTTTCTGCCGACATAACATTACACTATGAACCAGTGTCTACCTTGAGCTCCGTGGGTTTACCATTGATCAGGACAGTACAAAACACTTTGTTCTTTGCCGACAAATCTACTGCATTAATCATTTCACTGACCACTGATACACCATCTACATAGAAATTACGGTTGCAGCTTTCTACATGATCAGCTTGCTATTTTGAGTGACCTTTCTTAATAGCTGAATGAGATTTCCTTGATTTACAAAACTTTTGAAAGTGGTTCCATTTTTCACACTTGTGGCATTGCTGACCAAATGCTAAGCACTTCTCTCTTTTAGACTAATGACTGACACCACAATTACAGCAGTTAACAATAAAACTTGACTTGGGTTTTGCTGACTCACCCTTATACTGCACTGAGCATGTCCGTTTTGCTGAACTAGTCTTAGAACTTGCTGGAAAGTTATGGGTCCTCCCTGGAAAACCTGCAGGGGCTGCAGTTGCCATGTACTTAGGCCTGTTTCTCCTAGCCATGTGCTGCATGCTGTCTATGTTTGCGCTAGAGGCTACTGAAACCATGCTCTTATCACTTGCAAGCATACTCATGTGCCTTTCTGTAAGCTCATGGATTTGACAAATTTCTATAGCTTTGCTCAACATTTAATCACTGACACAAAGCAAAATCTTTCTCACTGCAGCATTACTAACACCACACAGAAGTCTGTTCTTTATCAATTCGTCTTTCAGATCACCAGATCTGCACATTTTAGCTTTATTTTTCAGTTCAGTGATGTAAACTGCAGATGTATCTCTTGCTTTTTGTTTCTTGTATAAAGTAGGTGCCTCTCCAATATAACATTTGCCTGGAGGTTACACATTTCAAGCACTCAGGGTCCTCTCTTTATTTAGCCAGTACAACAATATGGCAGTTTCCCCCCTCTCCTGCATATACTGCTGGTGCATACATAATGAATGCCCTCTTTCAGTGGCTTTTGACCCCCAATAAGTTAAGCAAAAGAAATGCCCTTGTACATTCATCTTTGTCAGAAAAAGCTGCTTGTATGACAATGTCATATCTCTGCTCACATACTCTCCAATTCTCTATAATATTATGATCAAACACAGGTGGACTTGGTCTGCAAAATGCCTCCGCCATATCAACACACAGTTGTAATGGTGCTTGAAATTATGTACGACTATAGACACACACACACACACACACACACACACACACACACACACGCACGCACACACACACACACACACACACACACACACACACAGACACACACATATATATAGATCAGAAATTTATGCCAGAACTTGTAACTATGCCCAATATCACAACAGACTCTTTGAAACAACTACACTTTGCTAATTAAGTCTCTGTAGCACAATAACACTTTAAAATCACTGTACTTTGTGAAACCATCATTTAACAGTGTAAGAAACACTTTGAAATGACTGCACTCTGCGAATGAACTGTACACAGCACAAGAAACTTTTCAAAATGGCTGTACTTTGTGAAATAACTCTGTACAGTGTAAGAAACACTTTGAAATGGCGGCACTCTGTGAATAAATTACACAGCACAAGAAACATTTTGAAATGGCTGTACTTTGACTGCACTTTGCAAAATAACTGCACTTTGCACGCAATAAACTCTTTGAAATAAGTGCACTGTAATAAAGGACACACTGCCAACAATTTGCACACTCTGAGATACTTTGAACAACTCTAGTTATGTTTTAAATGGCTTCGGTCAATGCAAAATAGTAGCTCATGCCATGTCGTTTACTAAAAAACATGCAGTTGCCTTGCTTTTGTAAGCTTGTTTTGCCCTTTTATTGTACTGGTTATGTTCATTTGATCTCTTATTATGCTCATTATAATTTTCTTGTGCTTGTTTGACTTGAAACATGCTCTTTAAGTAAATCGGATGTAACTCTGAGCCCCATATAAGTATTTCTGATTATTTTATCAAATATCATGGTTTCAAACACTTCGTTGAATCAACAATGTGTTTTGTGCCTTTCATTTGATTAATAATATGTTTTGTGCTTTACAAATGCTTCGTATCATTTTCTTTGCAAAATAAATCATTTGTGCAAGTTTTGGTTATCTGAAGTTCATTTTGACCTTTTTAATCATATGACCACTGTATCACCCAACCTGCTCAATATACCTTCACCGCCAACTCTGCACCTCATGGCTTGAAGAAATTGCTCTCTTAATCCCGGTTTTGACACCATGACGTTCATCCGGTCAGGAGAAAACAGACGAACAGTTGTGGATTTGGTTTAAGCAGCTTTATATATACAAACATATCAAGATTAAGACTGAGTAGCTTAAACTTAAGTAAACTTATAAACATACTGACTACTGCATTCAAACATGTTAACACTCTGGCCGTTCTCTCAAAATGGCACTGCTGCCTGCATGTGCCTACACTTGGAAATGCTTCTTAAAGTTACAACACATGCTCTGTTCTACATACTGCTTACATATTTAACCCCTTAACTGTTGAATATTTTTACTATCTTCCCAGAATATTATCTGTTTTGGGCCTATTTTCATTCTTTAAATAAAAAAAAAAAAACTATAGTCTCCAAAATGTTTCAACAGTTATTTGTGAAACTTCCAGGAAATATTACTGCCATAAGTATATATAAAGTACCATTGGACTTGCCCTTCTACTCAAAAAAAAAAACAAAAGCGTAGGCATTGTTAATTTTACTGCAAAAACATTAATTGCTTAATGCCGTTTTTATTCCTCGGTGTACAGAAATATGAAAACATTCCTTTTAGGTCTGAAATCATACCAACATTATGCATTTTTGTTTAATAGCTTTTCATAACTTTAGAGAAAGAGAACTATAAGCCGCACCATTTGTTTTCAGACAACTGTTTTATAAGTAATGTTTATTCTGTCAATTTGCAAAGGCTATTTTTGGCTGAATACCAGGCTGACTTCAAATGAGAATCTCTCTTTACTACTAGAAAAAGATATTTTATAAAATTTTCTAGACTAGATCCCCTAGATTAATTCATTTTCAGTTTGGTTTGCATACCCAACAGTGTTCTAGAAAAGTAAGCAGCAGTATTTCAGATAAAGGTATCCTTCTCAGAACATGTAATGTAAGTTATGCATGTTTTGTTAAAATGCACAAACATGACAGAAAATATTACTGTTCCATAGCAAACAGTACTATATCCTGTTCTCATTTCTCAATAATCCAATAATATGATTCAGATACATGGTCAGAATTGATCACTACCCTGGTAAAAACATTCAAATAAATAAATAAACAAATATTGTGTTTAACAGCTTGAAATAATGCAAAATATTTATAAAACAAATAGAAAAGCTAGGGCATCCAAATGGCTACATAAAACTACTGCATAATGCCCAGCAATAAAAAAACGTCTCCATAACTGTATGTAGCATTATAACACATTTCTCAGAGTACATCATGACCCTCAGATATCATAACAACTTAGCCGGTCATCCCAATGGTAAAGACACATACAAATACACAACTTTATGTTCCTGTAATACAGTATACTGCACAAGGGTCTAAATATGTCACAAGTCCAGTGACAAAAACTTTTGTATTCAGGAAAAATAAATAGGATTTTTACTTGTGATATAACGACAACTCAGTAAAGGAGTACCATAGGCCACTATTGTTATCAGTATACTGAGTAAGTTTCCACCTCAGAACACACCATAAAAATTAATATAATGTAAAATGTCAGACTGGCAGAAAATGCATGTGAACTAAAACCACAGAGCCCTGTCTTTGAAATTGTATTTCCCTGTCACAATGAGTTTTTATTACAAAAGTTTCAGCTAAAAAGAACAAGATTTGCAACTAAAAGAAGACAGGAATATAATTCATACCTTACAGTGCAGTGCGTCTCTAAATTTTACTTCACAGCTTTATCGACTTGAATGCATGGCACTGTACCCATGGCATGCTACTACTGAAAAAATATTTTTACCAGTGAAATACATAGGATTTTTACTTTTAATATGATAAGGCCTCAGAATAAGACTGTAACTGTGTGTAGGGTTCTAAACTTATTCTGCAACATCAGAAGAACAGTTTGGAGGAGCAGGCATATTTTGCAGAGAATACAACTACTATGGAACAGACTCTCCATCCAGATAAAACAATGTTCAGCCCTGTCCCGTTTCAAGTGCAATTTAGATCTATGCATAGGAAACAGAAAGCTTACATCAGGACTGCTCCCTGTACTACTAATGGACAGATGCAGCTCTTAAATGCTTTATCCCATGCATGGGTCCCCTCAAATTATCTATGATATAATCCCAGTTATTCTCTTTAGGGGTAATATATAATTATTGACCACGGGATGGGCAAGACCAGTCTATAACCAAATTGGATCGGTTATTTTGAGCACAAAAAAGGAAACTGGCTAGGCTTAAAATGGCTCACAAGGGCAGCTAGCCTAGTACTTAACTATGAACCTATGAACAAAAGCCCTGTGAAAAGCTCACTTCACTAGCTTTATATACAAGAGGCTATTTGTCAGTTCCCTGATGGTAGCTCACAATAAAAAAGTTATGGATTTCTAATAAGATACTTGGGTACAAAACACATACATTGTGTCCCTATGGAACATACTCTTCCTGAGATGGTACACTACCTTTGACTAAGAAAGTGTCACAAAAATATAATGGTCATGTTACTTGTTGACAGATACTGTTCCCCTCAAGTGGTCCTGTAACTGCCATCTGCTTTCATAGATCACCTGCCACAAAAAAAAAAAAAAAAAAATGTACCTGCAATTGTATTCTTCTGATGGCTCACTGAGAAAAGAATGGCACAGTAATATATTTCCATTTGCTTCTTTTAAGCACCACATCCCAACATCCATTGGCATTAAAGATTAGATAAATAAATAAAGGTGTATCATGCTGTAGGTAATGTGTGTTTTTTATTTATTCATTATTTGTTTAACAGGAAAGTCCAACTTTGAACAAAGCCAATTTACAGCGGAGGCCCAGGGAAAAATGCTCCAGATGCATATCTTTGTAATGTAGGAGGAAACTGGAGTACTAAAAGAAAACCCACATGAACGCAGGGAGGACAGCTGAGAATTGAATCAGAAAACCTCTTGCTGTGAGGCAACTATGCTACCTCTACACCACTGTGCCTTCCAAGATTATATCACCCCAGATGGGACTCATTCCCACAATTCCTGGCTTAGGAGACCAATTCTTTATCCATTAGGCCACTGGGGCCTATCAACAATGCCCACAGATCTTTCTGCCAGAAAAAAAGGACAGAACATCAAATCACAGTAATAAACAGCATCTTGCAGCCTTAAACATTAAGCTCTGCTTCAAGTCCCAACAAGTCACAGCAATGGGCATTTTAGTGAGATTAGCTTCAGGCTGCCATTTGCTTTCTCTCACTGACTACTTCACATAACCCTCAACTTTCCATACTACAAGATGTCTGTTCATCAGTAAGTTATCTGTGCTGCAGTCCATACTACAATATACTTGTGCTGTAGTCTACACTACAGATATCTCTGCTACAGTCCGTACTGCAGGATATCTGTGCTGCAGTCCATATACAAGATATCTGTACTGCAGTCCATATGACAAGCTATATTACAAGGTATCTGGGTTGTAGTCTAGCAAAGTAGTAGCAAACTGTACTTAACTTGTACTATGTATTTTTCTTTTGTAACTACCTTTGGAGCTTTTCTCCCTGGGCCTCCGCTGAAAATGGACATGTATCTAGTCAGACTATCCCTGTCAACAAATGTAAAATAAATACATAAATAGTCTATACTATAAGATATCTCTGCTAGAGTCTATATTACAGGTATATGTGCTGTAATCCATACTATAGATATCTGTGCTGCAGTCCATATACAAGATATCTCTATTGTAGTCTATATGACAAGCTATCAGGGCTGCAGTCCATACTACAATATATCCTGCAGTCTATACTACAGATGTCTATGCTACAGTCCATACTACAATATATTTATGCTACAGTCTATAATAGAAAATATCCGTGCTATACTCTATAGTATAAACATCTGTGGTACAGTCCATGTAACAAGCTTTCTGTATTGAAGCTTATATTACAGATATCTGTGATCTGTGATCCAGTCCATATACAAGATATCTCTTTTGTAGTTCATAATACAAGCTATCTGGGCTTTGCTCCATATTACAATACATCTGTGTTGCAATCTATACAACAGATATCTGTGCTACAGTCTGTACCGCAGGATACCTGTCCTGCAATACTAGAAGATATCTGCTCTGCAGTCTATACTACAGGTATTTGTTCTGCAGTCCATACTACAAATATCTTTGCTATAGTCCATATTACAACATATCTGTACAACATATCTGTTTTGTAGTAAGTTATCTATATTGCAGCTCATACTTAAACATATCTGGGCTGTAGTCCATACTACAAGATTTCTGGGCTGCATTAAGATATTTGTGCTGTAGTCCATACTACAAGATTTCTGGGCTGCATGCTGTACTACAAGATATCCCTGATGCAGTTTGTACTACAAGATATCGGTGCTGCATTCTATACTACAATATATTTGTGCTGCAGTCTATACTGCAGATATCTGTGCTGCAGTCCATACTACAAGATATCTATGCTGCAGTCTATACTACAGATATTTTCACTCCAGTCCATATAAAAGAAATCTGTATTGTAGTCCATGCTACAGGATATCAGTGCTACAGTCTATACTACATTTATCTATGCTGCGGTTTATGTACAAGATATCTGTATTACAGTCCATACTACAAAATATGTGGGCTGGAGTCCACACTATAATACATCTGTGCTGTAGTCTATATAACAGATATCTGTGCTGCAGTCTATCTACAAGATATTCTACTGTAGTTCATACTACACAATATATGGGCTGCAATCAGTACCAAAATATATATGTGCTGCAGTCTATACAGCAGATATTTGTTCTGCAATCTGAAGTACAGATATATGTGCTGATTTCCATGCTACAACATATTTGCGCTGCAGCCAATGCAACAAGATATTTGTGCTGCAGTCCAGGTTACAAGATATCTGTACTGCAATGTATCCTACACATATATGTGATGTGTCTTTTAATATGTGATATCTATGCCACAGTAAATTATTTGTATTGGAGTCTATACTACAAGATATCTGGGCTGCAGTCCATACTATATGATATCTATGCTGCAGTCCACAACACTAGATATCTCGACTGTCTATACTACAACAGATCTTTGCTGCAGTCCATACTACAAGACATTTGTGGTGCAGCTCATACTAAATATATTTGTTCTGCAATCTTTACAACAAGATATCACTACTGCAGTCCATACTACAAGATACCTATGCTGCAATGGCAATCCTTGCTAAAAGACATTTGTGCAGCATCTGTGCTGCAGTCTGTAATACAACTTATCTATGATGCAGTCCATTACACAAGATGTCTGTGTTAAAGTCTATACTACAGGTATTTGTGCTACACTCCGTTCTACAAGATATCTGTACTGCAATCTCTACTACAGATCTCTGAGCTGCAGTCCATACTACAAGATACTTTGCTACAGTAAGTTATCCATGCTGCAACCTTTACTGCAAGATAACTGAGTGCAGTCCATGCACAAGATACCCATACTGAAGTCCATACTACAATATATCTGGGCTGCAGTCCATACTACAAGATATCTCTGCTGAAGTCTATAGTGCAGATATCTGTTTTGCAGTCCATACTACAAGATATTTGCGCTGCAATCCATACTATGGGATATGTGAACTGCAGTCCCTACTGCAAGATATCTGTGCTGCAGTCCATAATGCATGATATCTGTGCTGTAGTAAATTATTTATACTGCAGCCTATACAACAAGATATCTGGGTACAGTCCATAGTACAATATGTCTGTGCTGTAGTCTGCACTACAAGATATTTACAATACATTCCATACTACAATATATCTCTGCTACAGTTTATGCTACAAGTATCTATGTGCAGCCTGTATTACAGGATATTTTTGCTGCAGTCTATACTACAGATATCCATGCTGCAGTTCATGTAGAAGATACCTGCACTGCAGTTCTTTCTATAAGATAGCCGGGCTGCAGTTCATACTACAACATATCTGTGCTGTGGTCTGTACTTCAGATATCTGTGCTATAGTACATGTTCAAGTTATCTGTATAGCAGTAGATGCTGCAAGATATCTGGGAAGCAGTCCATACTATAAGATATTTGGGCTGCAGTCTGTACTACAAAATATCTGTTCTGCAGTAAGACATTAGTGCTGTAATCCATACTACAATATATCTGTGCTGCAGTCTATACTATAGATATCTGTGCTGTAATCCACACTACAGGATATTTGTGCTGCAATTTATACCATGGATAACTATTCTGCAGTCTGTAACACAAGATATCTGTGCTGCAGTCCATATACTAGATATTGTATTGCAGTCTACACTACAAGATATCTGTGCTGGAGTCTACACTACAGATATCCATGCTGCAGTCTGTACTACAAGACAGTAGTGTTGTGGGGGTGAGGTGAATATGTCAGCCACTTCGGAAGCAAAGTATTAGAGGGCACAATTGAGAATTCCTACTTGCTGACGTTTCCTCTTTTCCAACATGCCGGTATGGAAAGGCACTTTGACGTCCCTTTTTTTTGGTCTTCACTGAAGAGCTTGTACCATTTTGCTTACTACAATGTAAAACAAAGTACATCTTGCATTGCATTTGCCAGTTGCAGTCTTTTCATACTTTTAAAAGCTGGTCTGTAAACAGCAGACTCACTATCTTCATCACATCCTGCATGTGGCATTTCTATGAGACTATCTCTAGAAATACATTTGGATTAGTAACGAGGTAATAGAAGATTGATTTATGTCCCTGTTTCACTTTTTAACAAGTCTTAAATGATACAGCTAGTCTATGTGAATAGCCTGGGTGTTCATCAAATCTTTCCCAGCACACGCAAACTTTTGCAGCTTTGGAGTCTGTTATATTAGTTTTGACAGCCTGATACCCCAATACTCTGTTTGCAGTTGCTTGCACTTTCTGTAAATTCGTTAACTGAGTACAGATATGCTGTAACATGTATACTTGTTAGTTTGTTTAATTGAATCAAAGCACAAAAAAACAAAAAAAACTTTTTCCAAGTTCCTGCATTCGCAATGTTGGGAGCAAAGTCTCCCATACCTACTTACTTTTTTCTCACTACGTGTTCAGAGAAAGGGTGATTACTTAAAACATAAGATACAATGTCAATCTCTTTCTCTAAGTCATCAAAATCGTGGAGTCAGTGGAAAAGAATACAGTTTACACCCATAAACATCGCTGCAACATGCAGCAAGCAACCCCAGTGAAACAAAATGTCGAGCGAACACACTAATATAAGTAATAAATAAGCAATCATGGGCCAAGCACCTGAGGATGAGGAGCTAGCAGCATATTAATATACTGCATCAAATTCCATTCAGTTAAACTTCCACAGACATCTTAAAAAGAAACCAGGGACATGAACAGTAAGGGCTAATAGACATACACTCTGCTCAAGTCTCAGCTTTTGTGGACAACAAAGTCTAAAATACTGGAGAAGTAGCAGTCAGATGATCCTGTCTCTAAGCCCAAATCTGTCCTGAGGGATCCTCAAATAACAAGACAGCAGAGAATGCAATCAAAGGATTGTGGGGTAAGAATTTCTAATTCTTTTCCCATCATGTTATCAATATACTATGTGGTGATTTGAGGCAAGCATGGGCTGTAAATCAGAAAATGCAGTTGCTGTTTCTGACATAAACTCAGATGATAATGTACATTATAGGTCAGGATAATAAACTGTGACTGAGTCTGGGCTACCCATGATGTCTGTTCTGAGTTATTACCTACCAGTGCTACTAAATCTTCTTCCATATTATGTATGCAAGCTGCAAACTGTAATATGTCATCAGTAGACGGTTAAAATAAAAGTATTCTGTCTCATGACAAACAGATCTGATAAACACACTGATGCTATCCAAATGAATGAATGAATGCTAAGATTCTCTGTGAAGATGTTGACATACTATTGTATGCTACTCACAGCTGTGTCTGAACAGCAAAATTATATCGTGTAAACTGGGTTTACTTAATAAATGTTAATAATGATGGGTACAAATGGAAAATATTAAGGTGGAGACAGAAGCTGCTTATTTCCAACCTCCCCAAGGAGAATCTACTGTTAGACTGTACAATCTGAGCAGTCATGTAATGGGAAAATAACATGACACTGGCTGTGTTTTTGTTAAGAGGATGTGAAGAGTAAAAAACAAAACCATGAGTTGCAACGGCTGCTTTATTTCCACTGCCTGCTGCAACATCTGATTCTTAACATTATGTAGTTACAGCTGCCGGACTCATTCATAATACTAAGTAACAATTTTCTCACAGCAGGGAAAGAACAGACATTTAACAAGACTGGCACTCTTCCCTAAACATCATTTATATGAGATTTGACAGAGAACAAGATGCCTCATCCAGATCTTCACTGGCTTTCTTCCCCCTTTACTAATCGCTGAATCACCCTCGGCACATTCTGTGCCAACAGAACTTGGAAGACGTTCATCCCCTTCTCCACCCCCGTCCAACCTGACAAGAAGAAAATGAGTCATTCCCTTCTTCACCCTGCATTTTAAAGCTCAATATACAGCAGAAACTGTAATACAAATTACATATGCTGAGGAGCAGACTGTTTATGTGGTATGTAACGTACACAGTGCTTGTTAAAACTGAGGATGGCTTGGTTGTATTCTGATGTTATGCACAGCTTCTGCAACCTGCCAGGAGTTGGAATTCACACAGCACTGCAGTGGCACATAGTTTTATTGTACCAGTCTGTAGCAAAACCTTTTACCATCACAGGAAAATATTTTGGTCATTGAAACCGCAGGGGCATATGTGACTTTATTAAGCTCATTATAAACAAGGCGATATTAAAGAAAGTACCTAAATGAAGAGCACTGTATAACACAGAATGCAGCTGCAACCTTTAAAACCTCTCATCTCACTAATGTTCTTTCACCTTATTACCTGTGCAATGCATAAGTAACACATTTATACGGTGCACCTCTTTTCCAAAAGACAAAGTACTTTGGCATTATAACACTGGTTTTCACTTCTGACCAATGGCACTGATTTATACTCACTGTAGCAGATGCTTTTGTGGGCTGCCACCTTCGGCTTGACAGGTATGCTACCCTGCCCCCACAGAAATTACTGTCTCTATTAGTAACAGACTCTTGCAACTAATGAAACTTTGCCATAAATGAAACACACCAGAAGAAAGGTACATTTTCTTTGCCAGAAAGTGGTTACATTCCTCACAACAGCAGCACACTGCACTGATGAAAACTATTCAGATGTGCATCTGTGTTACTGGAAACAGCTCTAGCAGGAAAAAAAATCAATGTTTATAGCAGCAGTAAAGATATCTGATCTCAAACATTAGTGCCATCTCAGATCTCCTATAAATAAATACATAAATAAATAAATAAATAAATCTGCTTGCAGTAGATATCATGTGTGTCAGACTTGGGTATTATCTCTCTTGTAATAACATTGTGTAGTACCGGTTTATGCACTTATTGATGCTGTGAGCTGCAAGGCAGTTGTTTCTGGAGGGAACCATTAATCCTATGAAGTTGTACAGCAGTCCTTTCCTCAGTTTTCACAGACATGAGCCATAACTCAGCTGGACTGTTGTAATAAATAGACAGTGCTATCCATGGGAGGAGCTATTCATCTATGACACAGAACATGCAACATTTCTTATAGTATATACATCAACAACTTTATAGTAATACCACATTATAGGTAGCACATGCTTATGGGGACAAATGTTTTTCAGAGGCAAAAAATGGTCCGGCAGTTACACTCCCAAACTTTTAACCCCTACTGCCCAGATTGTCTAAGAAGAATATTATCACAAAATATATATTATTTATTTGCAAATACATGTCAACCAAGCTTATAAAAATAAACAACTTAGTGTAGAAAGCATGTACTGTGCCATGACTTCTGATTTCAAAATGCCTGAACAATGTTATTTTCCTAGAAATCCATCACTTTAAGTGGTGGAAACCAGGGTTGTAGCCTATTTTTTTTTTTTTTTTTTTTTTTTGTAATTGTACACCACCTACCAGACTGTAGCCACCATCCCCAATCCAAGTGTATCTACCCACAACACACAACACATGGTTCAAGGCAACATACATTTCAAATACTAAGAAATACTTCCTGAACTGACATAGCTTGTTTTTTTCTTTTTTGTTTTTTTTAAATAAAAGCTGCTTAACAAAAGCAATAATTTAATAAAATAAAAGAAAGATAAATATGTCATCATCATCATCTCCTTTCGGCTCATCCCGGTTGTAGGTCGCCACAGCAGAACAACGGTCCACAGAATGACTGGCAGTAGAGTTTTACAGTGCTGAGTTGCCAGCCCAGTGCCCAACCTTCCACAGAAGGCACACACTCACACCTAGGGCAGATTGAGAGTGTCCAATCCACCTACAGCATGTCTTTGGTATGAAAGTAGAGCCCCTCCAGGAAACCCACACGACCACAGAGAGGACATGCAGACTCCACACAGAAGGCACCCCAGCCGAGAATCGAACCGGAGAACCGCTTGTTGTGAGGCAGCAATGCTAACCACTGCACCACAGTGGCTGCCCGAAGATAAAGATAAATATGTCATGGTTTTTAAAAATAAATTCTAAGACTTATCTTCATAAAAATAAATAAATTATTTTAAAAAAGTGTGTGCTGTGGCATACATGACACATAGTTGACCCTTGGTGGCAGTTATTATATATGGTGGAATGGTTTACCTGCCAAATAGTCCTGAACACTGTGTTACATATAGCTTTGTGCTACAGATAGGGTCACTGGGACTAGACAAAAAAAATGAGGCATAAAATGACCCTCATGATCGTTCTTTCAAAGTGCAAGACAACCATATCTGAAACAAGGATACTGGACACCAAACCTGAAGCCAGATCTACTGGTGGTGTTGGTCACTGGCAAGTGGTTGGTGGCAAATGACCCACACAGGGTGGTTGGGAATAGGCCAAAAAAGTAAAATGTAGTCACAGTAAGGGTAAATAATGGTGGATCAAGCAAGATGCAAGTCAACTGGCATGCAGGAAGTGTACAGATTAATGTACACTAGACCATGACAACTGAAATAGGCTGTTTGGGCAAGAGACTGACAGGTGGATGGATGTGGCCTCAGCAATACAGCAGGCATTCACTGTGGTGATGCAGGGAGAGCTCAGCCATTGGATGACTCTCTCTGCTTAGTGGTCAGTCTATGTCCTCATTCTTAATTACTGGCATGAGCATCTGTTAGTGACTGAAAGGGCAATATGAAGAGCAGAAGCAAACAAAAAGATATTTTATTATGGGGTTCCTGGTCTTGCTTTCTGTCATATATTTAGAAGCCTGGTAACCCAGAAGGCTCTTGGAGTAGAGTCAATATTCATCTGATTGACAGTAGTCAGGTGAGGTCTCTAGATGTCTAGAGACAATTTAAAATGTATAATGTTTGTGAAATGGTTGTTCTAGAAAAGTAAACAACAATAAAATACAACTGGATGATAAATTTGGTGAAATAACACAACACAGAGAATAAAATAAAAAAATCTCTCACAACCAGAACAGTCAAGCTACAATTACAAACTTTCGCTCAAAGCTTCTTCAGGCATAAAATGGTAAATAAAATACCATATTTAAATATAAGAATTAAGATCACATGACAAATTTTAATTAAACATCAATTAAAAACTAAAGCAACTGACATTAAATTACTTTATACTGCAGTTCCTTTAAAACAGGCTTAATACTAACAGTTCTGTTCAAGCCTGGATCTATATGAGCTCTGAATCTGATGATCCATTTAGTTTCCTGCTTTTCTGTCACATTAATCAAATCACCTCCTGTAACCTGTTCAAAACTAAACTGTAAAATCATAAATGTAAATTTATGTAATGTACTAGTCTCAGAAATGTGTTTATACAAAGCATTAGTTTGAAATTTCCTATTTATTTCGGACAAATGATCTCCTATTCTCTCTTTAAGTTCATAATTAGTTTTCCGTATGTAATATGCCTCACAACATTGACATTCAGGCATATAAATATTTCTCATATCACATGTGCTATAAGCATGTAACACAAAAGTGCTGCCACATATAGGATGTATAATGAACTTCTCAATATATAAATGATCACAATAAATGCATTTATTACATCAAACGGTGCCCTGTTTTTTTATCTATTAATATATCACTGGTCTTTTGCGGTTCTTTAAAACATAGCTTATCTTTCAAATTACAACATCTTTTGTAACCAAAACAAAGTTTGTTCTCTAATATATATTCTTAAATTCAGGTAAACAACAAACCAAAGACCAGTATTTCCTGATTATATTTTTAACACCCTTGGTGTTCCTGTTATAATTAAGAATGCTTCTAAACCTATTCCTATTATTTTTTGTGGTCACTGTAGTAGCATTGTTTATTTCAGAAAAATAGGTTTAGCTTTACCAGTCCTTCTTTCCTTAATACCCAATTCTATTTTATTAATGCATTCATTACTATAAGATCTCTGAACAAATTTGTTTGCATTTTATTCATCTGTTGACTCATATTAATATCCAACATATTCAGTATAGCTATCCATAGCATCTGATTTCTAACATAATCAAATGTGAAGGGGGGGGTTCATATTTGTCCAATATAAACAGGTGTTCCTTTTAACACTCTTTCTATATAGAGTTGTGTCTAATTTAACAGCAGCATTTTTTATAAGAGTTATGTCCAAAAAAACTTATTTGGAACTCATCTACAGTTTTCATAAAAGACAGAAAATCTGTAGTATGTTGTATATATTAAATAAACGCATCTAATGCAGCTCTATTTCCATCACATATTAAAAAACAGGTCATCCACAAATCTCTTATAGAAAAGAACGTTAGCATAATATGGATTCACAAGTATACATAACATGTTTGTATAAGTATTAGCAAGCAGGGAGCCCATGGCAAGAGCCTTATTTTGATTAATCATTATCTGTTGACGACTGCACACTATTTGCCCTGCAGTTGATTTGCTTTTGAAGCTGCTGTTTGGCTAAATAGCTAGCTTTACTTGTTAAGCACAACTTAGTGATCAACTGTCTTTTATTGTTTTTTGTGCTTGATTAGTAGCTGTATTTCTTTAAAAATATTTTTATTATCTTCTGTCCTTAATAACACCTTATTCTGTCCCATTTAAATCATACCTACTATATATTACATATGTAGCAGCTATTCCATTTTTGTTCTCTGCTGTTAAAAACTGATCCTTGTAACTCGCATTAGATATTACAATGACCCTTCTAGAAGCATAGTCTAGTACCTGGTTCAGAGGTATATCTCTCAACCTCTTAGAGTAAGAAATCTAGACAATAACATAAATATTGGGAGGAACAAAGGCACAAAAATAGGTACACTTTTTAAATATTGCTCTTACAAACTTAGAAAGTTGCTAGAATACATTAGTATGAATTTTCTGAAGGGTATGAAGTCTGAAACTCAAATGTTTGTCATTAATTTCTGACTTCAACCCTCAATGATTTACCAAAAAAAAAACACAATTTTATGAGAAAGAGACCAAAAATATGAGTCAAAAATCGACATTCTTCGAAAATCTCTACAGTTGAGAGGTATGTGCAAAGGATTAAGGCTTTGATTTCCTAATGGATGTCTCTCTGTAGTCCATAATAAAGGATGTGATTCTTTCCACCCCCATTTTCTACTGTGTGACTTCATTGAGCTAGTCATTTCACCAGACTGCATTCCTGGGCCACTGCTGAAAAGGGAAGCTTGTCTTCAGTGGATTTACCTAATTAGCAAATGAATAAACAAATATAGCTACCATCATTTACCCTCCAACTCTTATTCATTGTTCTAAATGTATCATATGTTGATGATAACAGTAAGTTGTCTCTTTAGAACTGGAAGTAAATTAAGAATACATTTTGGACCAGTTATTATCCTAAATATGAATACAATCTTCTTGTTGCCCATGTGAAAAATAATCATCTTAGGCATTTTGCTTAACACATAGTATTAACCAGCATTTTGTTTTAATCTAGAATGATACCTCAATTCAAAGAGAAAATAATTGACTTTAATAGTTGGTTAATAAATTGGTTTCCTCTTGGAGCATCTAGTGTTTATCAGCTTTGGATGAGATGGTCAATAGTCCTACCCACTTAGCTAGTGATGGTCTGTACTTTTCACTGCATTGGTTTTATGTATTTTTTGAGATTTTCACTGCCTTCATAGTGAGTTTTTTTAAGAAAAGTTCAACTAATGGAGAATCCCACATAGCAAATTTCAGTTAAAAAAACATAATGGTATTACTGCTAAAAACTAGAAGTTTAACAACAAAATGTAAAAATTTGAGGCATTCCTTTCTCTCAAATACATCCATATTTGTGTAGTTAATGGAACATGGCTCTGGAATAGCGACTGCACTCCCACTATACCATTGCTGAGCACCAATTTTGTCGTCAGCCCACTGGAATTATGGAAGAGTACCTGTATTTACATATACCCTCATTGTCTCTCACCAGATGCTGCACAATACTAGCTAGAGCTTATTAAATTTGTCATGGGTTCCCAGTTGTAATTCCGACACTTATAACTATGATTCCCAGTATGAAAAAAAATGAAAAATAGAACAACAGCAAATGCCAAAAATCATTGTTTTCCGTTAAATTGTTTTTGAAGTAGACTTGTAAGAAAGACCAGTTCTAAATTTAAGGATGTAACCCATTCCAAATACATTTGCAAGGTATTCTTTACTTATATTAGGAAATAAGAAGTAACACACAGTTCTCTATAGAGCTTATATCAAATGTTTTCTCCTACTCTGACCCTGAAATCATTGTCAGTATTCCTAATGACACATTTAATTTTAGTTTCAATTTGCCTACTCACCCCATTGTTTTCCCCATCCCCCTATCTTCCCACCTCACTAAATTACTCAAGCTCAGGTCCTGCCAGTTCTATCCAATAAAAACAACACTAGCTCTGTGGAGTCCAGTCATTTTCCCAGCTGTCTCTAGATTTGTGCTTATCTCCACTAAGAAAAACTCTGATAAACCTTTTCAACCTAAGTCTCTCCACTGGTTTTGTCCATTATGCATATAAAATTACCATTGCAGTACCACTGCACAATGGAGCTCTAAAATTATCACTGTAACTATAAGCCAACTAGCCTCAGTGATATTGTCTGCATGGTCACAGAATGAATAATTGTAGAGTTAATACAATAAAGCAGGAGGGCTTCAGCCAAATGACCCCAACCAGTATGAATTTGCAAAAGGCAGAGTGAATACAGTTTGAATTCAAAAAAAGCAAAGTTTGTCTTTATGGCCTATTGCATTTCTTTCAAACAGTTAGCAAATCCCTTAATGCAGGTAATATGCATAAACTCAGATAACTCACCACAGACACATATGTGTTCTGTTGGACAGCTAACTAGTTCCCCAAAAGAACTCATACAGTGTAGAGTAGCAATACTTCCTCTAGTTAGAAACATGTCACAAATGGTGCCTACAGGGATCTGTCCTGGAACACTCTTCTTTTGCATCTACTTCTCTAATATGGTGACAGAAGTCAAGCGTCTGGATAACTAAGTTTCTTAATGACTTCAGATTGGGTACAGTTGTTAACCCCATTCTGTCTGTAAGATTTTCCATCATGAACTAAATGAGACCAATGTTTGTGTTAATTATGGCTCACCATCAATGCCAAGAAATGCAGCACACTTACCTTCAGAAAATCCAGCATCCCCACCTTATACCATATGAATGGCACCCTCCTCAAAACTGGCACAGCCACAAAAAGATCTCAGTACTTGTGTCGGTAATAAGCTTTTCTTCAGCCACCATGTCTCAGTCATGGCTATAAAATCATTCTGTCCTACACAATAAGATCCTTCAGACTATTCCTCTCTGTCAGCAGAATTCATAGTTCCAGTTTATGCATCCCCCTATAAATAACCTAAAAGATTTCAGAGACCCTTCATTAAGAAAAATATAGAAAGAGGAAAACTAAGTTGTCCTAAAGGTTAAAACTCCTCTTCCCGTAGTCTGTTACATACAGACTCCTACAGGACGATCTTTGTTTACTTTACCATGCTGTGCAAGACCCCACACATCGATCTCTGTCACCTCCATAAAATCAACAGTTTAACAAATAAGTGCTGTAAAGAGCAAAACCTGCACCACCAGATTAATACACTTGCTCATGAGGTTGGTACTTGACCCAATGCATCTCCTGTTTTTTTAAGAACAGACTCCTATTATACATCAAAGAGAATAATTTTCTAGCAATCTTCAAAACTGAATATGACAAAACTGATGGGAAAATGTAAGTTCATACCTGGGATATAAGGGAACACTGTACTTCCTACGGGAAATGAACAAGCTCATAATCACTTTCAGTTCTGTGGCTAAGCTTCTAAATGGTCAGTAAGACTCTAAACACAGTATAAATCTAAGAAACTATTTGCTCTGCAGAGTGGGCTACTGTGCATAACACCATTCAGACACAGAAACCTGCAATACTCTTACAGTATTACCTTGTCTCAGTGTTCCGATAATGTAACCTCGTTATAAAATTCCACTGCCTCTGTTTTATTCACTTAACATATCCGATACTTGAAACTTTTAATCCTGAGAAGTGACCACATACATGCTTGAAAACCTGGACTAGCAATGTAAAAAAAACAGAATTGTGTGTTATTT
Source organism: Protopterus annectens (assembly GCF_019279795.1). Lineage (NCBI taxonomy): Eukaryota > Metazoa > Chordata > Ceratodontiformes > Protopteridae > Protopterus > Protopterus annectens. The sequence goes on along the minus strand of NC_056741.1, from coordinate 484,790,413 downwards.
TATTTTCTAAAGTAATGGCCAAATGAAACACTGTACTGCTCAGACAAAAGGTAAATAAAGATATTAAGCTGAAACAATACAATTTCCAGCCTCTTACAGCACCTGGTTTGACTGCAGCATTAATTAAGAAACAGTCTAAGATGGCATGATTCGAGAGGCTCCTAGTCACTTAAAGTTGGCTCTTTACATATTTAAAATTTTTGATTCTAGTGACTGTTTGATCATGAAGTTATTTCTGAGCCATGAAGAGTGATTCTTATTGAAAACAGAACTATGACTGTCATACTACTGAATATTAATGCTTACCCACATGCATGTTTAAACAAGTACAATTTACATTGGTGGAAGAAGAGGCCTGCACATAACGTCCTTTAACTATGATGGAGGCAGCATCAAACAAAGCAGGACAGTTTGAAAATCACTAAACTGAAAGTATTTGACCGAAACATCTTACGACTAAGTCATACAAGTGAGGCAGCAAGCCATTATCCCACCATATGGAGGGCATTGCTCCATCCCCTTTACTTTACAGAATCCATATTCAAAGCATCTTGGAGTACCTCATTAGAACTGTAATATCTTGTTTTAAGGGATCAAATGTTCAAGCCAGGAAGAAATAAATCCCTGCATAACTCATACCCAACAAAGTATTGCCTATACCATACACAGAACTAATGACACTTCCTTTGTTCTTGGTTTTGAGTTGTACAAATAATAAGCATATGTACTGAATATGTGACCGACTAGAAAATTATATTGGAAGTGTATTCCTTTACACTCATGAACTACAATAACCTCATATAAAATTAAGTGCCTGGACTAGATTACATTTTTGTATAATACAGTGTTAATATTACCTCTTCAATTAGTGGATGTACCTCTATACTATCTTGTCCACACCTTGTGATTCCGTTACCCTTGTTTGCTTTGCTTCCACATTTTGTGGCTCTTCCTTCTGGATGCCATCTTGAGCTGGCCACTGAAGTTATCAATAACACCTGGAAGTTCATTTATCATTCCTCGCATTCCATTGTTGGGAAGGAGCTCATTGAGATGGTAAAGAGTTATATAGATTATACACATGGCTATCTCAGAAGTCTACAGTATTAACTTCCTGCTTCAGCCTCACTATGTAACTACTTGATTGACTGGATCATAGTTTGTAACCCTGACCATAGGATAATCAAAGGTTAAAGAGCAAAGGTATCATTCAAGATGTGCCCAAATCCTGCCTTAAGTGCAAGTAAAATTCAGTAACTCACATTTCCAGCCCATTGAATTTAGCAAGTTGGTCACGGGCCAAATAAACTAATGCCTTGGTGAACAGACCCAGTCTATATTAGCACTTTATAAGTCCTGGCTAAATAATGACCCTTTAACATTGCAGTACTTTTCATTCATTATCACCTTTCTGATCTGGAAATTACTTCAGGACCCTTTAGGTAGATTTTTAAAAAAAAATCCCAGATCCTGTGCTTTCAAGCATGAGATATGTAAAGATAAGTCTGTTGGTACGACTAGCCAGTTAACATTAAAAAAAGTATTTTCTGAATATCACAGCCATTTCTTTTCCATTCTTTTGTAATTAAAAATAAACACTGAAAAAATGTACAGTCAAAAAAAAACAAAAGTTGTTGGATCATTTTATCAGGACTTGAGGACCTTAGAACCTTTAAAGTAAAAACGAACAAAGAGATGGAATAGCGAAGAAAAGGAACACTCAAACCATAAACAAGGTTCGCTGTGGAGAACCAGATAAGGGAATGAGACCGAAGTTGAATTAATCCAAAAGTTGTCTAAAACACTTTATTCGTAGGTCACCAAAAAACAATCCTTAACGCTTTACACTGATAATACGTTTTCGAACGTCTTCCTCAAAAGCCAAAAGCTTAATCAATTAAAAAACCTGCTGCAACATTAACTAATCAAAATCTTCTCTTATGAACAAAGTGTCACAAAACATGAACTAAAAGGCAACACAGCCATGCCTTTCCTAAGTGAATTATAAATCATTCACTTTGTTACTGGAAGCAAGGGCATAATTCTCCGAAACATCCACTAAGTCATGAAATGAGACTCTTTAATCTTGAAGTCAAACTCTTTTTAACTATATTTTAGCACTCGGTGTATCCTTTCCTCCACTGTCAAAGTCACTTATCTTTATGCATGTTGCAGTGACAGCAAGATGAGCAGGACAGCCCAGACTTCCCTATCACAAGAAACAAATTCCAGCTCCTCCTGGGGGAGACCAAGACATTCCCAGGTTGCCTGAGATATATAATGCTTCCAGCATATCCTGGGTCTGCCTGGAGCCTCCTCTCATTGGACCATGTCTGGTAACCTCCAATGGGAAGCACACAGGAGGCATCCTCAGCAGCTGCCTAAACAAACTAAACTAACTTTTCACAGGCCTAAGGAAAACTAACTCTACTGCAAGATCCTTAAAGATTTCTTTGTCAGGAAGAGTGAGCCTGACAACCTGATGAAGGAATCTCATTTCTGCCATGTGTAGCCATGACAGATTATAGATGTGGAATACAAATATTCAAGACATTAGTAATCCAAGAAATAGCAAGGATCTGCGGCCAAAAAAGTGGACAGTGCCTGTAATGGTGGTAACCTTAGGATACACTGACGGGTATCCATGGTGAGGGAGTCCATCAAGGTAAGGAAAAGAGCCATCTGTGTAATATTAGTGTGTGTGTGGGGGGGTCTCCAGATTTGATCAATAGGCACCAGCAGGGCAGGAAGGTAGCACTGCAGCAGTTGTTGAAGTAAGCACCTGGTGTAGGAGGAATATGGCGTGGCCATGAAAGATAACTTTCAGCAGACAAAAAGAATTTCTAGCAAACCATATGATGTCTCAGAAGAGGATAGGCAGGACATTGTTCAGGTTGTTTTCAACAAGGGTTGGGAAATGCCGACCTTGACTGTGGAAGATGTTTGGAAGTAGAAGGAATACTTTCGGGAACTCCTGAATCCAATGAAGGTACCTTCCTCTGAAGAAACTGTTCCAGTAGCAACTGGTGAGATTAGCTGTACTTATGTAGATGAGGTCACTGCAGTAATTAAACAGCTCTGCAGGATCAAGGCTGAAAGTGTGGATTAGATGCAGCTAAAAACTTCTGAAGGCACAGGATGTTGTTCAGTTGTTGTGGTTAGTGAATCTTTCTTTATAGTGTTATGCGGAAGGTGGGGAAAGTAGCCTACTAATGGCAAATTGGGCATACTCCTACTGACAATACTTTAGTGAAACTGATTTTATTTTTTATTTTATTTATTTAACATTTGTTAACCGGGAAAGTCCAACTTGGAACAATGCCAATTTTTAGCGGAGGCCCAAGGAGAAAATGGTTGAGCTTGCACAAGTAGAACTGCTGTCTAACTATAAATAAACATTCCTTTCACACAGAATCATGTGTTGGATGTTCGCTCTTGCATATAAATAAATAAAATCAATGTATGATCATGTTAGCTGCAACTTCCATTGACTTTCACAACAGCAAACAGTCATGACAGAGTAAGTTACAGCAAACCAGAGGTCATATCAGAAGTAAGCAACACTGACAAAGTAAATTACAGTAAACCAGAGGTCACAACAGAAGTAAGCAACACTGACAGAGTAAGTTACAGCAAACCAGATGTCACATCAGAAGTAAGCAACACTGACAGAGTAAGTTACAGCAAACCAGAGGTCATATTAGAAGTAAAGAACACTGACAGAGTAAGTTACAGCAAACCAGAGGTCATAGCAGAAGTAAGCAACACTGACAAAGTAAGTTACAGTAACCCAGAGGTCACACCAGAAGTAAACAACAATGAAGGAGTAAATTAAGCAAACCGGAGATCACATCAGAAGTAAACAACACTGACAGAGTAAGTTACAGCAAACCAGAGGTCACAGCAGAAGTAAGCAACACTGACAGAGTAAGTTACAGCAAACCAGAGGTCACAGCAGACGTAAGCAACACTGACAGAGTATGTTACAGCAAACCAGACGTCACACCAGAAGTAAGCAACAATGACAGAGTAAGTTACAGCTAACCAGAGGTCACATCAGAAGTAAGCAACACTGACAGAGTAAGTTACAGCAAACCACAGGTCATAGCAGAAGTAAGCAACACTGACAGAGTAAGTTACAACAAACCAGAGGTCACTTCAGAAGTAAGCAACACTGACAGAATACGTTACAGCAAACCAGTGGTCACAGCAGAAGTAAACAACACTGACAGAGTAAGTTACAGCTAACCAGAGGTCACATCAGAAGTAAGCAACACTAACAGAATAAGTTACAGCAAACCAGAGGTCATAGCAGAAGTAAGCAACACTGACAGAGTAAGTTACAGCAACACTGACAGAGTAAGTTACAGCAAACCAGAGGTCTCAGCAAAAGTAAACAACACTGACAGAGTAAGTTACAGCTAACCAGAGGTCACATCAGAAGTAAGCAACACTAACAGAATAAGTTACAGCAAACCAGAGGTCATAGCAGAAGTAAGCAACACTGACAGAGTAAGTTACAGGAACACTGACAAAGTAAGTTACAGCAAACCAGAGGTCACATTAGAAGTAAGGAACACTGACAGAGTAAATTACAGCAGACCAGAGGTCATAGCAGAAGTAAGCAACACTGACAAAGTAAGTTACAGTAAACCAGAGGTCACAACAGAAGTAAGCAACACTGACAGAGTAAGTTACAGTAAACCAGAGGTCACACCAGAAGTAAGCAACACTGACAGAGTAAGTTACAGCAAACCAGAGGTCACTTCAGAAGTAAGCAACACTGACAGAGTAAGTTACAGCAAACCAGAGGTCATAGCAGAAGTAAGCAACACTGACAGAGTAGGTTACAGCAAACCAGAGGTCACACCAGAAGTAAGCAACACTGACAGAGTAAGTTACAGCAAACCAGAGGTCACATCAGAAGTAAGCAACACTGACAGAGTAAGTTACAGCAACACTGACAGTAAGTTACAACAAACCAGACGTCACATCAGAAGTAAGCAACACTGACAGTGTAAGTTACAGCAAACCAGAGGTCACAGCAGAAGTAAGCAACACTGACAGAGTAAGTTACAGCTAACCAGAGGTCACATCAGAAGTAAGCAACACTGACAGAGTAAGTTACAGCTAACCAGAGGTCACATCAGAAGTAAGCAACACTGACAGAATAAGTTACAACAAACCAGAGGTCACATCAGAAGTAAACAACACTGACAGAGTAAGTTACAGCAAACCAGAGGTCACATACAGAAGTAAGCAACACTGACAGAGTAAGTTACAGCTAACCAGAGGTCATAGCAGAAGTAAGCAACACTGACAGAGTAAGTTACAACAAACCAGAGGTCACATCAGAAGTAAGCAACACTGACAGAGTAAGTTACAACAAACCAGAGGTCACATCAGAAGTAAGCAACACTGACAGAGTAAGTTACAGCAAACCAGAGGTCACATCAGAAGTAAGCAACACTGACAGAGTAAGTTACAACAAACCAGAGGTCACATTAGAAGTAAGCAACATTGACAGAGTAAGTTACAGCAAACCAGAGGTCACATCAGAAGTAAGCAACACTGACAGAGTAAGTTGCAGCAAACCAGAGGTCACATCAGAAGTAAGCAACACTGACAGAGTACGTTACAGCAAACCAGTGGTCACATCAGATGTAAGCAACACTGACAGAGTAAGTTACAGTAAACCAGAGGTCACAGCAGAAGTAAGCAACACTCATGCACCACACATCACCACAATGTGTACCTGCAGTACCAGTTACAAAAGTAATTGAACTACAGTTTTCTGATTGGTACATGGAGTAGACATGCAATACAGCCCTACCTGCATGCAAGTAAAAACATACCCCCTAACACTGAGCCCCTGCCCTCCACCTATTGTTTATATATACTAACTCCACAGTTGCGCAATTGTAACTGTAGTACAATATCCTACATGCTTCAGTTTAGTCGACCGCAGCCCAGTCAGCAAGTGTGTGTGTGTGTGTGTGTGTGTGTGTGTGTGTGTGTGTGTGTGTGTGTGTGTGTGTGTGTGTGCGCACGCGTGTGGTTGTAAATTCTAAGAATTAATGTTTTTTTTTTTTGTTTTGCTGGCTGCTCCCAGCATCTCAGGGAAGCACACTCATACTGCACGTGTGCAAATAACATTTGGGTATCCAAGTATAAACAAATGTACACATTCAGTACAATATCTAACAAATTTGTTAGCAGTGCTGAATGTAACAAAATTATTTGAAATGACCAGAAGCCTTATTGCTGAACTGCATGCTGTTCACTAGCCCCCAGAAATTCATAGGACATTGCCTTTAAGCCACTTTTTATGACAATGTCATACTGTTATGACAAAGTAAAGTCACTTCTTTCTTTTTTTTGTTTGGTTACTTTGCTAGGCAATAGTAGATGTTCTACGAGCATTGAGTTCTTGAATGCTCTCATTTGCCAGGCGTAAAAGTCAAGTTGTATTACCAGGATGATGTGGTTAATGTTTATTTATTTATTTATTACTGTTTGTTCACCCGGTAAGTGGTCTGGTCTATGCAATCTTGTCAGCCATGACCCAAGCCAATACAGCAGAAAATACATTATGGTCATACTAATCCACAACATCATATACTGAATGGGTAAATGATAAACTTCAGTGCATAAGGATACCTTCAGTGCAAATAGGGTGAGATTAAGAAAATCCAGCCTGAGTGCATTCAGATAAGTACAAAAAAAAATACAAGCCAAGATATGCATAAAATACAATGCAATCGTACATAAAAATGCATAAACATATACTCAGATATACATATGAAATATGCATTCATAATTGACACATTACGTGATTCAGAAAAGTTTCTGAAATGTATTCTGTTTTTCATATGTTGTTGTCTTTTGGCTTTTCCTGGTTAGGCGGTCGCCACAGTGGAACTCCGGTCCGCTAATGATTGGCAGTAGATTTTCACGAACGCTGAGGTGCCAGCTCAATGTTCAACCTTCAACGAAGGCACATCCATTTACGCATGTCTTTCGAACGCCCACCCAACCATGGGGAGGACATACAGACTCCACACAGAAGGCACTCCCGCACTCCAGCCAAGAATCGAACAGGAGAACCTCTTGCTGTGAGGCAACAATGCTATCGCTGTTTTTCATATGGGGTGTCAAATTACCTAACTATTGTAGTGGTAGCAGTTACACCTATATTCTGTGAAGAGTTGCTCTTTAAGTTCATTTTTTGAAGTGTTCAGTGGTTTCTACCTTTTTTACGTCAATAGGCAGGTGGTTCCAAGTAGCAGGTCTCATTCTAAAGAAAGCTCTCGCACCTACATCAGTTTTAAATGGAGTATGAACCAGAGAGAGTTCTGAGTTCATAATGGTTATCCTGAAAATGTACTTTCACTCTCGGGGTGGGGGGCAGTGACAGTGCTTTAGAACCTTGTAAATTAAGGTACTTAGAGGAAAAGTGGCCCTAAAAGGCCCTGAAAGTGATTTGGATTTTTTGCAAACTATAATGGTGTATCCAGATGTCTGATAATAGAGTGAATCTGCAGAGTTTATTCTCAGCAGTCAATGCTTTGTTAATATTACAAGAAAAGGGAAGCCATACTCCACAAACAGTGTTTTATTGTTTGTAATTGTGCTGCTTCTATGACTGTAAACATATTGTGCATTTAAATAAATAAATGTATGACGTCAGTGGTTCTGGTGAACACGTATTGCTTTAATGTGAGAGTGTTCAATCTCGCCTTTGTTCTTACACATGGGTTCGGAGCCGATCCTTGGCTCCGTGTCGGCCGCTTGCAAGCTCTGCATCGAGAAGAAGCTCGAGATCACCTAATACCCACAGTCCCCCTCTGCCTTTACCCCAGATCTAGTTTGCCGCTGCAGCGTTCGCATCACTGGGTCGAGCTCGAGCACCTGAGATAAGATTTAGAATTTTACTTTAGTATTATAAAGCTATTTAGTGATAATTTGTGTGTGTGTGGTAAGGTTAAGGGAATCTCGGTACCGTTAAGTTGTAAAACTTAGTTAGAGTTCTCTTCGGGGCCTACCACCCCTTATTGGATTTGACAACCGGATTGACTTTCACTACTGGATTTGACAATTTTACCGGACTTGACTATTTTACTGGATTTGACTTTTTTCTCCCTTATAGTGACATGTCTGAAAAGGCCAAATCGGGGTTCAAGCGTTGCCAATGTGGGCAAAAGATGTCAGTAACTGACAATCATAGTTCCTGCGTCTACTGTCTTGGCCCTCTCCATCTGCAAGAAGACTGCTCTATTTGTCATTCTTTCAGTGGGAGGGTCATGACAGATAGGCGCAGGAAACTAATGGATAGGGGTTTGTTAAAACCTTCCTTTCAGGAGGCTCTGGATGCTTCTGACCAGGCATCCAAGTCCTCGAAGGAATCGAAGACGTCGGAGCCCAAGTCATCGGCTCCGAGCTCTTCGACTAAAGTTAGATCACCGGTTCCACAGACTTCAGGGCCGAGTGTTCAACTGTTGTCAGTTTCCGAGCCTCGAGTCTTGGAACCGGTGATGGAGCTCCCTCCCCCGACACTGTTGAGGTCGGCTCCGTCTTCGGTTCCTTCGACCCATTCTTCTAAGCTCTCCGACATCGATGTGGACCGTGTGGTGCAGAAATTATTGGAACATTCGGCCCTATCCAAACTTATCTCGGTTTCCACCCAATTGGTGTCGAAACTTGAAGGCCTTCCATTATCTCCATCCCTTCCTCCTCCGAGACCTGTCCAGTCTTTGGAGCCGGAAGAGGTTGATCTACTGATTGTGGAGCCCTCGGTGCCAGAACCGTCCTTTTCTCGGTCGGCTCCGTTCACCTCGACTCTGTCAGATCCGGTACCGGAGTCTCGGAGCCGACGATCCATCCTTGGTTCCGGGGCCGAGAGTCGAACCGATGTTTCGGTTCCGACTCTTCCTCTCGGGGCCTCGGCGCGGATCGATTCGGCTCCGTCCTCGGGGTCGATGCCCTCGGTGTCTGTTTCGGGGATTCTTCCCATTTCTTCGGAACCGGGTGATTCCTCGACTCGGGACCTGGGGGCCTTCGATCTCATGAGGAAGGTGTTGTCTACCCAGACAACCACATCAGTAGAAGCAGCCTCTCCTCCCCATAAAGGACCGTTGTCTTCCTCTGCACCAACGGCCACATCCAAGCGTCGAGCTCCGGTGTCTCAGCCACCCCTGGAGGGTGCCCCCTCTTCCTCGGAGGCTTCTTCGGATGCCCCCCCCGAAGAAGTCCCTAGGAAAAGATTGTGTAAGAGGAGACACTTAGATTCTCCACAAGAATCTTTAACATCCGATACTGACTTGGATGAGTCAGAAGGGTCCCCAAAGTCACCTTCAGAAGATGTCTCCTTTTCTGACATCTTGGAGATCCTAAAACAGAGAGGTGATTGGCAGTCCCTTCCCCCTTCTGAGAATGAGTCAGTCTTGCTGAAGGCATTCGGTGCTCGCCCTTCCTCCTCCTGGGTCACTCCGCCCTTCGATGAGTTAATGGAGTTGATTGCTCGAAGGGTGTGGGAGACACCTGACACGGTGGAACCAGTCCCTAGGAAACCTAATAAGTACATCACTGCACCCCAAGACAAGGGTTACCTCACAAAGGGAGTTCCAGTGGACGCCATGGTGGTGGCAGCGGCCACGAAAAAGGAGATGTCGGAATCTTCCTCATCTGTCCATCCGCCTAACAAAGATTCTAGGACTATGGACAGATACGGGAAGCGCATTTTTAGTTCAGCGGCTTTTTCTATGCGATCCCTGAACTATTTGACCCATTTTACACGTTTACAGAGGGATCTAATCAAAGAGCTGGGAGATACCCTCCAGGGTACTACAGATGCTGCGGTCTCAGAGAAAGTTACAGCACATCTAAATACCCTTACATCCATTGTTAACTCATCCATGAGGCTGATATCATACGCAGCCGAAGGATCGAGTAGGGCAGCAGCTTCAGCGATTGCTCTTCGCAGGCAATCCTGGATGCGCTTATGTTCATTTGTGGAAGCCTTCAAGTCTTCCTTTACTAACGCCCCATTTGATGGTGCCACACTTTTTGGCCCCAAAGTAAAGGAGACCCTTACCCGGTGTGAACAGGAGGGAAAGACTCTGTCTGCTGTCGGAGTCCATTTTTCCACCCCTTCCAGACCGTACCCCAAAGGGCAACGTGGTGGAAAAATGTGGTTTCGAAAACCCCAAGGATCTTTCCCAGGCACACAGGGTGATGCCCCCTCTAGAGGCAGAGGAGGGGGCAGAGGTGGAAGACGCCGCCCTGGTGGCAGAGGGGGTCCGCAAAACCAAGGTGACAGGGATACCCCCCCCTGGAAAGCCTTTCCAGCACTACTGAGAGGAGGCCCGACTGTCCTGCTCTGGAGGCATTCAGGGGTCGTTTAGCTTTATACCCTCAGGCCTGGCAAAACATTACTACAGACAACTGGGTAAAAAGCATTGTTACCAGAGGTTACAGAATACCATTCCTATCCACCCCCATTCCAAAGAGAAAACTCCCAGATGTACCGCCCCATCTGCGAGAACCAGCAGCTATAGAAATTTCAAAGCTGCTAGAAAAAAGAGTCATCCAACCAGTCCCAGCGGACCAAATAGGATTTGGAACTTACTCAAGGTTCTTTTTAGTTCCAAAGAAGACAGGGGACTGGAGGCCGATTCTGGACCTAAGCAACCTCAACACCTTTGTCAAGAAGGAAAAGTTCCGAATGGTCACGCTTCAATCGATCCTTCCATTCCTACAGAAGGACGACTGGATGTGCTCAATAGATCTGAAGGACGCATACTACCACATCAAAATGGCCAGGGCATCCAGGGATCATTTGCGCTTCCAGCTGGGAGCCAGTCACTACCAGTTTCGAGCCCTGCCCTTTGGTCTGACCTCAGCCCCCAGGGTTTTCACCAAATGCATGGCAGTGGTAGCATCTCATCTGAGACGCCTAGGATTCCAGGTGTTAACGTATCTGGACAACTGGCTCCTGTCTGCCACCACCCGGCATCAACTGATACAGGCCAGGGATTACACCCTACAACTTTGTATTCACCTCGGAATTTCCGTAAATTTCGAAAAATCTTTACTACAGCCATCACAGCATATCTTATTCATAGGAGTGGAATTAAATACGCATCATTTAATTCTAAGGCTTCCTCCAGAAAGGATAGTCGCACTTCAAAACAACATTTCTCTCCTTCTGTCGTCCAAAAAATCCCCGGCAAAGCTGGTTCTAAAGGTCTTGGGTCTCATGGCAGCTTCTCTCATTGCGATACCATTGGGAAGACTGCACATGAGAGTTCTACAATGGCTGCTGTTTGCACAATGGTCGTTCCAACAGCTACCTCTGACACACGAAATTTTGATTACAAACACATGCAAATCACACCTAACTTGGTGGCTTCAGACTTACAACCTTTCCAGCGGAAGACCATTTGTGCTACCCACGCCGTCAGCGACGATAACCACGGACGCTTCCCTGATAGGGTGGGGGGGCATCTTTCAGGGACAGACAGTCCAAGGTGAATGGACCAATCTGGAGTACAATCTGCCCATCAATGTTCTGGAGTTGAGGGCAGTGTTTTTAGCGTTGCAACACTTTGCTCCCCTTCTTCCTCTAGGGACTATTGCAGTTCAGACAGACAACATGTCTGTAGTCTGGTACATAAACAAGCAAGGGGGAACCAGGTCTTATCAACTATGCAGAGAGGCCATGAGAATTTGGCAATGGGCGGAGTCCACGGGTCGCTTTCTGATCGCAACGCACATCCCAGGGTCATCCAACGTCATAGCCGACAGGCTGAGCAGAGCAATACTGTTGCCTCACGAGTGGTCCCTCAAACAGTCAATTGCGAACACGATATTTCGCAAGTGGGGCCAGCCTTCCTGCGATCTGTTTGCGTCTCCAATGAACGCCAAATGCAGGAGCTACTTTGCCCTATTACCCCCTCCAGGGGAAGTCCCCAGGGACGCGCTGGTGCACGATTGGCCCCCGGGTCTCCTGTATGCTTTTCCTCCCTTTCCCCTGATTGCAAAGTTTCTGCAGAAAGCCAACAACCTTCAGAGGACGATAATCCTCATTGCCCCATTCTGGCCTCGTCAAATTTGGTTCCCCTTTCTATTGCATCACCGCATTCGGGGACCTTGGATGCTGGACCCAGAGCCAGATCTACTGACTCACTCGTCAGGAGTTCCTCACCCATCTCTCGAATCACTCCATCTAGCAGCTTGGCTGCTCCGCTTCCCTTTCTAGCCAGGTCTGATTCCCTTACACCGGCAGTTCAGAATATATTAGTGGCTTCTCATAAAGCTTCCACTACAAAAACCTGCACCAGTAAATGGAAGCGTTTCGTCTTCTGAGCTAATTCACATCATTTGGACCCTGTTATAGCTCCATTGAACAAGATCTTGGAGTTTTTGACAGAATTGTTCCATGAAGGAGCTTCTCCTGCCACTTTAAGAGTGCAATTGGCTGCCATTTCTAACTTTCATGTGGAAGAATGTGGTGCGCCTGTTATGGCTCACAGACTTTGTAAGGCTTTTTTAAAAGGATCCTTTCATATCAGACCACCAGTTAGAACTCCTACATCACCTTGGAATCTGAACCTCTTACTTTCTAAATTGATGTTGCCCCCTTTTGAGCCAGCCTCAAGTTGCCCATTGAAATTTTTATCGTGGAAAACTCTATTCCTGGTGGCCATTACATCCGCTAGGTGAGTGTCTGAACTTCAGGCTCTTTCTATTAAACACCCTTATTTAATTTTCCACTCTGACAGAGTATCCCTTCGCACTAATCCATCCTTTCTCCCCAAAGTTTGTTCTACTAATAATATTAATCAGTCCATTGAATTACCCACCTTTTTCAAAAATCACTCTAATAAGTTAGAGTATATGTTGCACAAATTGGATGTCCATAGACAACTCAGGTTTTATTTGGATAGAACAAAAGATCACAGGAAATCTGATCAACTGTTCGTAGCCTTTGCTGACAGCAGGAAGGGTGTAGCAGTTACTAAACGAACTCTTTCCAAATGGCTAACTGATTGTATCACACATGTTTATGAGGCTTCTAATCAAACCTTATCGGTCAAACCTAAAGGACATTCTACGAGATCAGTGTCTACATCCTTAGCTCACGCAGCTCGCTTACCATTAGACACGATTTGTGCGGCTGCTACTTGGGCTAAACCGCATACATTTATCTCTCATTACAAAGTGGACAGGGTTTCTAGGGATAGGGCAACCTTTGGTTCCACTGTGCTCAAGAACGTTCTCCCGTGAGTTCCTCAGGATCATGGAGCTAGGGACGCTACCCATGTGTAAGAACAAAGGCGAGATTGAACACTCTCACATATAGAAGTTATGTCCTTACCATAACGTTCCATGTGGAGTGTTCATCTCGCCTTTGTTCTTACATTTCCACCCTTCCCACCCTTAGGAAGAACGTTCAATTTGGTGCCTGGTCTGGAGTATTCTCCTTCTGCAGTTGCAATATTTGTATTGTAAGATACACTTGTGTATATATATTTCTATGTATATATGTATATAGATGATCCTATGATTATGTAAATTTTTGGTATGAGTGTGCTCTCTATGGCTGGTTTGCTTGCAAACTAGATCTGAGGTAAAGGCAGAGGAGGATTGTGGGTATTAGGTGATCTCGAGCTTCTTCTCGATGCAGAGCTTGCAAGCGGCCGACACGGAGTCGAGGATCGGCTCCGAACCCATGTGTAAGAACAAAGGCGAGATGAACACTCCACATGGAACGTTATGGTAAGGACATAACTTCTATTTTCATGCTTAAAAGGCACTCTTATGGGAGTAAACAAGCACACAAACAAAAACACACACATACTTCCTCACTAAAAAGCATATCCATACAGCATCAAACAAGCCTCCTGCATAGCCAACCAGACTTACGGGTATAATCGCCCATATGTGTGTGTGTGTGTGTGTGTGTGTGTGTGTGTGTGTGTGTGTGTGTGTGTGTGTGTGTGTGTGTGTGTCAGTGCGTGTGTAAATGAATATGTGTGTCTTGAGTATGGGGTGGTGCCCATGCTGGCATGTTACTTGGGCTGCTAGTGTAAACACTACTACCATCATCGGTCTGACAGCATTAGTGGAAAAAAGGACAATTCAGTGATATGCTAGTGAGCCAACAATTAAGTTTTTCTCATTGTAGTCATAGCTCTATCAGAACAGTATCGCATTTTTTCCTGATCATGCACTGTAGGATTCTTTATGAATCCTATGGTAAGTTCTTTTGTTTTGTTTTTTTGTATGCTTCAGAACTTACAATTTTGCCATCATTTTGCCAAGCAACATACAATAAACGTCCCCTCATTACAAATAAACGCCTAGAGTAGGACAGTAGGACAGAAGACTGATTTTCCTTGATACTTCTTTGCTTGCCAGACAGACCAAGAACACTGAAGCGCATTTGGGTTTCTCGATATACCGATTCATGTAACCATGAATGCCATTTGACAGTTTTCACACTGGTTTTACTGATATAAATTCCAACTGCCATATTTGCCAGTTTAAATTTCCCCTTACGTACTACACACTATTTGTTGTAATGTTTTTACTTTCAGGAACTGACACTTTCTTCATCAAGGATTACCGTTGCATATATGAGACATTCTCATAATCAAATTGTTGCACACTTACCCTAGGATGGATATTGCAAATTCAAGTAACAAAATAAAGGCACGGATGGGTGGGGGCTCTAATGTACATGTCAACGTTTACTTGTTGCTAGCATTTTTAGGTGCGCTCATATGAACAGTGCTTTACAATGTACTTGTTCTTTAGATTTACCTATACCTATATCTATATATAGATATCAATATATATCTATATATAGATACTAATTAAATGTATTCATTGCTAATATCAAACTAGCGGCTTCTCCATCATGCTGAAAGCAGTTTCCTTCAGCTTTTTCTAATGCCCTTAAAGCAGGCATGATGAGCTACTATGTGCTAAGCTGGGCATGTATGTAATAGAATGGTACCTTTATTTTAAGCAAATTGTTGCACACATCAGATGCCAACTTCATAGGCACAAAATTATTAAAATATGTTTATTTCTCTATTTGTATTTGTTAACGGGGTGGTGTACTGATCCACAAGGGTCATTTTTCAAGCACTAGGCAAAGGGAGGCTGAAGGAATCTAACCCTGGACTGCACAGCAACATATAGCTTTTTACCAGCTCATATCCATAATCCTCTGCATTAAATGCCTTGGTTGACATTAACCATGTCTGATGAAAAAGCTTGTTCTCAGGTGTTTGCCCCTACCCATGTAAATTCCTCCTGTGCCAATGTGTTCAGCAAATGTAGAATCTTTGGGGAGTTGTATGAAGAGCACATTGTATGGTTTAGGTACCTTTTGCAGGGCTTACATGTTGTCTTGTGATCTCCATAGTTCATCTTTTCCAACATGTCCACAGTAAGAGATTTCCTTTTTGAGAAACTCACTTTTGTCTCAGGACTGATCTTCCTTTTTGTTCTACTAGAAATCCATGCATGCTCACATGCCCTTATTATACATGACAGCAGTATATTACCAAGGACAAATGCATATCTGTAATCCTTAGCACTACCTTATACACTTTCATATGCCACATGTCTAGCACAAAGGCTATTCAACATACTAAACAAAACAAGTCTTTATGTATCTTAAGATCATAAACTGATCAAATACTTTTGCCATCTCTGTCTACAGGCATGATTGTGTTAAATCAAGTCTTTATAAAACCTTCCTCGCTCCACCCCCACAACTACAAACAGGCATGTAGGGATGCAGATATCCATTTTGGTTGTGATAATGGATATTTTACTATACTGATCAGCATACAGTAGCAGTCCATGTATCACCGGTACTGGGTTAATGGTAGCCTTGAAATTCCCACAGATGCAAACATCAAGTAATTAACCTTTCATAAACAGAGCAACTATCCCCATTCCACTTCATGGAATGTTCCATTGTTTTCCAGCTTCCTTGCCTAAAGTTTCCCTTTAGATTAAAACACATCTGGCACTTGGTATGCCTTATAGAATTTGGAGCAGACATTTGATTCTACCATATTTCTGATTGCCATACCTTTCAATTTCTTCAGACTTAACTTTGATTCTACTAACAGCGGCAACATTTTTTTTTTCTAGTGGGGCATTCTTGCTTCCAGCCTGTGGTAACATGGTTAAGACTCTAATAAAAGAGAAATTCAAGTCAATTTTTTGTATATATCACTCACTAGCAGTTGTTTGCATGTAACTGAGTCTAAAATATGTTGCTTTTCATTACATGCCATGTGTTCCTTATCTGTTCTTTCAGAGGTAACATTCTTGCCTGTGTATAAATAATGCACTCAACCGCATCATGTTGAATCTGATAGTCGCATCTCTTGTGGATGCCCCCATGCCAGTACAATGTCTAATGCACTCTCTCTTTTAAATAATTCTATAACAGCCTTTTCTGTATGCTCTCACAATAAATGCCACATATAAGTCTGTCTATTATAAGTGAGGCCCTCATAATTGACAATGCCACAACTAGACATACTTTTATACATTTTTTTTCTGTGAAGTGTATACTGCAATGCAGTTATTAACAGTTTTGCATCCAAATAGTTTTGCCAAGTCTGTGAAATCTGAATAAATCTTTTGGTTTTGCAGGTACCATTGGACTCTGAATTAGTCCAAACATGTTAGAGCCCATAGTATTAAGAAAGGCTAAGACCTTCTGAGCACCTTTAAATGTAGAAAGCCCACAGCAAAGTTATAATCTGGCAGTATCAAATGTCTCCATACCATCAACATGCCATGTCTTTTTTAACCACTTTGTCCTCTCTTCATCCCACATACTTATTAACCTCTTGCAATAGCAGTCTCGCCATGCAAATGATTTTTGTCAATAATTACTTAATGCTTGTCTTCTGAGCCATTTTGGTTAAACTGTTTTCATGCCAAAAGTCACTCCGCATGCACTTTGTTATACCACTAGTCATTCTGTGTAATAATTTTCTATGCCAAGGTCACAGTACCTTAGACTTTCTTGTCCTCATTTCATGCTGCATAAATTGTTTCCTTTGTTTAGCAAGCAAAGTTATCTATATTGCCTTAGATAAATCATCATTCTGCCAAAGTTACTGTTTACATATTGTTTTTGTGCTACAATTAAACTGAACACACTGTTTCCTTAAAAAATAGAAATTACTATCTTTATCATACAGAACTACTGGCATTGCATTAAATAGTCTTTATCCTAAAGTCACTGTACATGAATTGTTCTGTTGTAGAACCACACTGCATAAATCATATCTTGTAAGCCTATCAAGTAGTATTACAGTCAATGTAATGCTGTATTCATTTCATTAATGTGTGTGGGTGTGTTTAATTGTTGTATGTCAGAAATCACACTTTGCGAGAGCATTTCTTTTGTAAATAGTAAATGATATACTACAGCAAAACTACTTTGTGGTCTTTTTAAGTAAAATTGCTTTTATATATAAACTAACCTAAATAAATTATTTAGACACCTCTTATGGATAATGTTGCTCTATAATACTTAAAATTAGTTGTACTCATAAACTATTTTATATAAACAAATTCCTTATGAATGTGTTAGCTGTACTTCTTTTTAATAATAAAGTTATAATAATATCCAGGGTTGCAGAATGTCCTCCCTGCGGTTGAGCGAGTCTTAAAGACATGCAGGTAGGTGAGTGTGTGTATGTGTGTGTCTTCTGTGAGAGTTGGCTGTGGGGATGGCAACTCAAACACCATAAAATCACCACTGCCAATCAGTCTGCAGACTGGTAATCCACTGTGGTGATCCCTAACCGGGAAAAGCTGAAAGACATTGTTTTTGCTTACCCAAGGTTGCATGGTTGCATGGTAGCTTTGCCCTCATGACCAAACCATGCCAAACATGGCTAATTCCAGCATTACCCACATCCAGCCATGGGTTATTGCTATATCATATAAAAAATAAAAGTAAAAGAATGAAGCACATAAACTATAACACTTCTTGATGTCTATGCAGATTTAGAACCTAAAAACATTCCGTGAGCACTGCTTTTGGTTAGATATCTATTTAAGTGTCTTGGATTAAGGTACCGCTCCTACTCCAGTAACTGACCACATACCTACGAACATGGGTGATGATACAAAATATAAAATGATGAGGTGTGTATTTGATTTATCCATAGCTGTTTGCTTGTCCAGGATAAAGAAACATAATGAATATGCATCCAGCATATTATAAAGCAGCAACTGTGCTAAACTGCGATAGTGTAGTGGTAAAGAAGGAAAATATTTTCCATAAAATACAATATTTTATTAGAAAGTTAATAGCTACAAGAATGCACTGTTTGTCAGCACAGTAGGAGGCAATAAATGATTGTTTAAGTTGTACTGGAAATACTAAGCAGCACTCCTTGAAGCAAAGCACTGATGTATGAATTACACTGCCACACAACTAAATGCACATTATTTCATTCCTCATTAGCATTTCTGTTTTGTAAATCTTGTCTTTACAGTATTCCTGTTTTAAGATAGGTGAGATTTATTTATTTTTGGTGACTTCTAACCTTCTTCTGCAGTTATACTCTTTTGTGATGTTTTGGTTTGGTCCAGAGCAGAGACTGAAAATGCTGGGATTGTGTTTTCATTTTCCTGTCATGGCACACTCGTAGCACAACAGATTTTGTGATTCAAGTAGCTGCTTCTGATTTTCAGTGGCTTTCCATGTACATTAATTCATTCATTTGGAACTCTAAGTCACCAATGACCATTTGCAGTTTTATGAGCTCATTTTCTAAATAGTTTTAAAGCCATGCATGACTAGTTTCTCAATATAATTACTGATTGCTTTTATTTGCAAAAGTACTTTTTAGTGACCTTAGTTTCTTGTTTAAATATTACTTATACATTTCTGCTAGCATGAAGTTCTGCAGTTCCATTTTTTCTGTTTCTCTAATTTTGCTGCTGGTAGCCCTGAAATACTTATGCAAATGTGCACTGACTTTACTGTGAGTTGCTGTGTTGATACTATTGTATTAATAAACTCTTTAATTAACTAACTAATAAATGAATCCACAGCATGGGTTGGAGTATTTGTTTGCTTTCTACTTACACATTACAGTTCCATGACCACAAATGGACTAATTTCCATATGCAAATGAGCCCATGCACAGTAACACAGGGCATACTTTCATTTCTGTCTCTGCCAGTAAATTCCATACAGTATTTGTCGTGCCATTTGGATTTTAGTCCCATGCCCTTTAACTTTCCATTATTTTCGTTTATATCACAAACAAAGTTGTTGATTATGTCCAGTTATATTATATTATATTTAATAAGTTGTCCTTGCTTTCCTAGGATGTGGCACATTTGTAGATCTACACTAAATCTGATTTACAAAGCATATGCAGCCTAAAACCACTCTGATTCCCATCTACAAGACTTTTGGCAGGTATGAATATACTCCTTCCCTTTAGAATCTTTTCCATCACTCTTCAATGGTGGGAGCAACACAAACTGCCCTATACCAGCCTGACAAGAATACAGTTAGCCACATTCCAGACTCCCAAGACCACAGTACCAATGGTATGTGTTTTTTCTAACAAACATCCTCTATGAATACACTCGGTGATGAGTCATCCAGTGGCTGCGTTTTGTTACTCCTTAGTTCCCTTCATTCTTGTTCCTCCGGTGATACCCGTGCACTGGCCCAGCAATCAAAGAGCCTCAATCCTCACCACTAACACCAGTGAGGGGCATCCACATTGTGAAGGATAACAAATACACACACAGCAAAGTACAATTTCCCTTAAGAGCACACAGAGATCACAGTCAGTCTGGGGCTGGTTTCTCCCTTTCTCTCCAGATCCCCAATAAGACTCCCCACTGGCACCACTATAGGATCCAGATCTCAGCCTAGTGGTCAAGCAAAAAGCTCCAGCACCCTCTCTGTCCAACCAGTGCTTTGTGTCCCTGCCCAAGTAGCCAAAACACACACACTTTGAGATATGAGTCACATACAAACACACAGACACTCCTGGGGAAGGCTGGAACAGGTTCTCCAGCTATGCACCTTCTGCCCAGACTATACGGTAGTACCACTTGCCACCAACCATTAATATCAGCTACTAATAAGGCCCTTATCAAAGGGTGTCCAATTATTACTGTGCAATATTATTATCCAAATGGTGTGACGAACAGCAAGGTTTATTTGGAGTGGCTTGGACAGTATCACTATATACATGCAATGTACTCTAGAGCTTAAATTATCTCTACATAAAACAGCCACAGTTAAAAGGTTTAAAAATATTTAATAATAAATAATAAGACACAGGACAATACTTCTTACTACACAGTGCTGCTCAAGAGTTCAGAGATCACAGGGAAATGCTTAAAATAATACAGTAGAAAAGTTCTGACATCGATATAGAAAATGGCTAGACTACACTTCCTATTTCCTATCTATATCTAAGAGCAAACACAGTTCTAAAATAAACTTACATACAGAGCAAGGCAGTGCTGATGATGTCAGTTCTGAAAACAATGCAAAATGCTCTGATTCGCTCTCTCTCTCTCTCTCTGTCCTTAAATTGATAACACAGTACCACTGACTCATTTCAGATTACATCATTATTCTCTGTTTCTAAGGCTAACAGAAACTCAGGAGTGTAACAGCCCTTTTGATCTTGCAGCTGGTCAGGAAGCCAGGGCAATAAGAGACATTATACATGTAAATTCTAGCCATTAAGTCTGGTCTCAAAACCATAGCATTCCTTCATTCAGACATTTCAGCTCCATGTTTTGAGATCAAACAATTATACAGCGTTTTTCTTATCAACTTTCCTCCAGCAGAGTGCAATGTGGTTACATTTTTGAAGTTCAACATTTACCATAATTTTCTTACATTTAAGAGAACAAGCATCTGGCTTACATTAATATATACAAATGACAGAATTATCTACAAAATCCTATCTAGCTAGGCTGGCAGCCTTCACATATCCCCCCTCCCCACAGAGAACTCAAGCTAGTTTTTCAAGTGACCCTTGAGAAATGTTGCTTGAGAGGGTTAGGGCTATCTGAGTATACCTTAACCCATTCCCTATCTTGAGAGCCCATCTGCATTGGCATTGCTAATCCCACTGCAGTGCTGCACTGACATATCATATGCTTGCAACCCTAGGCTCCATCTTAGAGACTTGGCATTTTGCTGGCTGGCTGTGTGTAACCATGTTAGGGGATTATGGTCTGTAACTACAGTGAATTTTCTTCCATATAGATACGGCTGACGTTTCTGCAGTGCCCACACTATGGCTAGACATTCCTTTTCTACAGCTGCATATGACATTTATGACTGAGATAAACCACTGGGCGCTCTTCTCCCTCTGATGAA
Organism: Protopterus annectens; assembly: GCF_019279795.1. Taxonomy (NCBI): domain Eukaryota; kingdom Metazoa; phylum Chordata; order Ceratodontiformes; family Protopteridae; genus Protopterus; species Protopterus annectens. The sequence continues at coordinate 484,768,989 of NC_056741.1, read as the reverse complement.
ATCTGGCTAAGTACAGCCCCAACCCCATTGTTCGAAGCATCCATCTGCACAACAAATTCTTTACTGCAATTTGAACTGACTAACACAGCGGGAACCTCCCAAAGCTTCTTTAAGCTTCTGGAATGACTGCTCACATGCTGGGGTCCACACTACCTTATCTGGCCTGTTTTTCCTTGTCAGGTCTGTGAGGGGACCAGCTAAGGTACTATAACATGGGACAAACTTTCTGTAGTACCCTGTTGTCCCTAAGTATGCCCACACCTGCTTTTTGGTAACAGGTGCAGGGCATGCCTAAATGGATTCCACTTTGGCAGGTTCTGACCTGGTTTTACCACTCCCCACTCTATGTCCCAGGTAGAAGACCTCTGCCATACCCACCTGACATTTGTTGGACTTAATGGTCAACCCTGCCCTCTGTAGTCTGCCCGGCACTTCCTGACATGTTGAAGGTGCTCTTGCCAGGAATGGCTCTAGATGGCAATATCATCTAGATAAGCAAGGGCAAAAACTCCTCCTCTTGCAAGGATATGATCTTCCAACCTCTGGAAAGTCACTGGGGTATTTTTCATCCCAAAGGGTATCTTTGTGAACTCATACAAGCCAAAATGAGTCACAAAGGCTGACTTCTCTCTAGTACTGGGAGTCAAGGGTACCTACCAATAACCCTTGGTAAGATCAATGGTTGTAAGATACTTAGTCCCACCCAGCTGCTCTAGGGCCTTATCTGTCCTAGGCATGGGGTAAGCATCTGACTCTGTGTGACTATTTAGTTTCCTGTAGTCCACACAGAATCTGGTGCTGCCATCCTTCTTTGTCACCAGCACCACTGGAGAGGCCCAGGGACTGTTGGACTCTTGTATTACCCCTAGTTCCAACATTTCTTGTATCTCCTCCCACAGAGTCTGTTTGACTCTCTCAGGCACTCTATAGGGGGCCTGCCTAATAGACCTTTAGGGCCCTGTATCTATCTGGTACTGCCCCAGGTGGGTGCACTCTGGTTTCCCAGTGAACATGTCCCCAAACTCCTGTAATACTGCTCGGATTTTTTGAACCTGGGTAGGAGATAGCTGCTGAGGCATTACTACCCCTTCCACTGAGGTGTCAGTTCGAGCTGCAATGAGGAGATCAGTCACCAGATCTCCCTCAGACTCCTCCTGCAAGCCACTGCAAATATTCAGCAGACTGGACTCCCTATCATGGTAAGGTTTCATCATGTTAACATGGTACAGTTTGCACCCCTGCCTACTGCCTAGCAGTTCTACCATGTAGTTAACATCACTTAGCTTTCTTACCACATTGTAGGGACCCTCCCAAGCTTCTTGCAGCTTGTTGTGTCTGACAGGAATGAGAACCATTATGTGCTGCCCTACAGCATATTCTCTAGCTCGTGCATTCCTGTCTTACCATACCTTTTTCTGATGTTGGGCTTCTGCCAGGTTCACCAGGGCCAAAACCATGAGTTCCTTGAGCCTTGTCCTGAGCTTTAGGACATATGCCACAACAGACTCCTTATGAGGTTCACACTCACCTTCCCACTCATCACAAATTAAATCTAGAGGTCCCCTCACCCTATGCCCATACAACACCTCAAAGGGTGAAAAACTTGTGGATTCCTGGGGAACTTCTCTGTAAGCAAACAAGAGATGGGGCAAATATTTGTCCCACTCCCTCTTAAACTGGTCTGCAAATGCCTGTAGCATGGACTTGAGTGTAGAGTTTAACCTCTCAACAACACCATTAGTCTGGGGATGGTAGGGGGTGGTCTTCAGGTGCTTCACCCTACAGTACTTCCACAGATGAACCAGCAGGTCTGACATGAAATTGGCACCTCTGTCAATCAGTATTTCTTTTGAGAAACCTACCCTGCTGAAAATCTCTAACAAAGCATTTGCTACCTTTCCTGCCTCAATAGAGGACAAAGCCACTGCCTCAGGGTATTTTGTAGCATAATTTACTACTACTAGGATATACTTTTTCCCTGTGGCACTTCGGGTACTCGGAGGCCCCACAATATCCATAGCTACCCTCTGAAATAGCTTCTCAATCACAGGCAAAGGTATCAAAGGAGCTCTCACCTTGTCTCCTGCCTTGCCTTCCTTTTGGCACTGCTTATAGGTCCTGCAGGACCCTGTTACTTCTCTGGAAATTTCAGGCCAATAGAAGTTCTGCATAATATGTCTCTTTGTATGTTTTATGCCCATATGACCTGCAAAGGGAATATCATGGGCTATGGCTAGAAGCACCAGATGGTAGGCTCTAGGCACTACCAACTGCTGTATTCTTTCACCTTCTAGCCCTCCCTCAGGGGTCCACTCTCTATACAGTAACCAGTTGTCCCAGTATACAGATTCCCCCTTTCCTTGAGAATCAGGTCCCTCACTAGCTACCTCTCTCAGGCCTTGCAATGTAGGGTCTGAGAGCTGAGCCTGTCTCAACTCTCTCTTTGTAACCCTCCCCAGCTCCCCTTCCACAGGAAGTCTGGTATCCTCTGACAGTGGTGCATCACTGTCAGCCTGGGTACTACTACTCACCTCTACCCTTGCAGTCCCTCTGTCCAAGGGAACATCAGTACCCACAAGCAGCTGTGGCTCACCTTCAGTCTCACTGTTACAGAGTAGCTCCCTCCCTGAAGTAACCACCTCATCAGTCCCAGCTGCAAGTATACAGTCTGTCTGGGTCTCCCCCAGGTACCAGACTCACCTACTTGTCTCCAAGCCTGACTGCGGGTAACTGCACAAGCACATGGTATTGCACTATCAAAATTACTCACTATCAGGACATCTGCAGGGATATCCTCAAACGCATCTACTTGCTGGCTTCCTTTTCCACCCTCCCAATCAAGGTGAACCCTAGCCAAAGGTATTTGGAATGGGGTGCCTCCTAAAGCTCTGACTGGAGTAGATCACTCAGGCAAGTAGTTGTCCTCTGTAACCATTGCAGGCTTCACAATGCTGTGTCTCTCTTAGCAATGGCCTCTTTGCCATTCACTATGATAGGATATAACCTCTTGTGGTAGTTTGGTAGCCTTGTTGTCTCAAGACAACCTACTGTTGGCATTTTGTCTTTCCCGCTTACTGGCTCTCTCACCTTTTTTTCCCCACTTTGCCCCTGTGGACATCTGGATGCCACTGATTGCATTCAAAACATTTAACCCTAGGTTCTGGACATGTACCTGGACAAGTGGTTTCCACTGCTACTGGCAGATTCTGTTGGAGCAGTCTGGGCTGCCCACCATGGGTTCCTTTAGACCCATGAGCAGTACTGCAGGTCCCTTTCCTGTGCAGGAATGCCCTGCTTGCTAGGTATAGGTCTCCCTTCTTCCCCAACTCTTCTGAAGTAGCACATTGACTATCAGCTAACCAGATCCTCATGTCATCAGGCAAAGTGCTAAGGGCTTGTTCCCTCACCAAAAGATCTGCAGCCTTTCAAAAGTGGTGACCTGACATCCACTCACCCACCTATGAAAATAAGTGCTCAGTTCAGCAACATATTCACACACACTTTTATCTGCCTTGCGTCAATGCTCACAAAACTTTTACCTATAAATTTCAGGTGTTAGCTTAAAGAATTCTAACAAACAATTCTTAACAGCAGTATAATCAAAACAGTCAACGTGAGACATTTTGGACAAAATAGTTGCAGCTTTACCATAGAGTAAGGGGGGTCAAGAACCGTACCCAAAGCCTTTGGTCAACATCATACTGTTTACATACCCTCTCAAACATATGAATGAAACTATCAAAATTATCCCTCTCTGTATACTGCAGAAGAAATTTACTAACCTTTTGTGCTTCTAGGGTCCGGTTACTCCCTTCCCCCATTATCTCCATGACTCTGGTGAAGAGTCAGCATCTCCTTTGTGTGCTGTCTCTGCCACTCCTTTTCCACAGCTTGCATTTTCAAACACCTGGCTTCCAACTCCAGTCTCTTTAGCTCCAGATGGATTTTTAAGTCCTCTGTACAAAGTTTGAGCTGCCTATTCCCTGAGTGTGGTACATCCCCACTGTCAGTCTGATCATCCTCCTGGTTGCTGTTTTCAGATGCAGCTGTGACCAAAGCTGTAATCATGTCTGCCTTAGTCAGGTTTCCCTGCAGCAGTCTTTTAGCCTGGCACATCTCTGCCAACTGGCTCCTTGTCAGCTTTCCATACGCCTCTGCTGACATGCTTGCCTGCTCTCCCTGACTAACTAAGCTCACAAAAGAAATAAAACTATTGTGATCTGAACTCTGAATATTCACTGCATGACTGATTTAGAGTACAAAAACACCTTCAGTGATCACTGTAAATAAGCTACAAGAATTCACTATCCACATCACTACAAGCCAATTGCCAACCAATTAATATGTGGTGTGGATATCTCACCTCTGCCAAACAATTAATATGTGAGGCCTGTGCACTGGCCCAGCCATCCAGGAGCCTCAATCCTCACCACTAACACCAATGAGGGGCATCCACATAACAAATACACACACACAGTAAAGTACAATTTCCCTTAAGAGCACACAGAGGTCACAGTCAGTTTGGGGCTGGTTTCTCCCTTTCTCTCCAGATCCCCAATAAGACTCCCCACTGGCACAGCTATAGATCTCAGCCTAGTAGTCAAGCTAAAACCTCCAGCACCCTCTCTGCCCAGCCAGTGCTTTGTGTCCCTGCCCAAGTAGCTGACACACATCACTTTGAGATATGAGTTATATACAAACACACAGACACTCCTGAGGAAGGCTGGAACAGGTTCTCCAGCCATGCCTCTTCTTCCCAGACTATACGGTAGTACCGCTTGCCACCAACCACTAATATCAGCTACTAATAAGGCCCTTATCAAAGGAAGTCCAATTATTACTGTGCAATAATATTATCCAAATGGTAAGTGTGACGAACAGCAAGGCTTATTTGGAGTGGCTTGCACAGTATCACTATATACATGCAATGTACTCTAGAGCTTAAATTATCTCTACATAAAACAGCCACAGTTGAATGGTTTAAAACTATTTAATAATAAATAATAAAAACACAAGACAATACTTCTTGCTACACAGTGCTAGTCAAGAGTTCAGAGATCACAGAAAAATGCCTAAAATAATAGAGTAGAAAAGTTTATTATTATCTGCAAAATCCTATCTAGCAAAGCTGGCAGCCTTCACACCTCAGCACTCTCTTTTCAATATTCCTTGTGATATCTTTCCACATTCATATTTACATAGGTTCATAGGTAGGTACTAAGCTATCTGCCCGAGGGCATTTATAAGCCTAGCCAGAGTGTGTCGGCCAGAGTATCCCATGCTTATTCCCTACCCTCTTGTCTGATAAAGAATTTAAGTCTCTTGGCCTACTCTGTGATTACTTAATACCACTCCAAATCCATTTCCAAAAACACTAATTCTATCCTCTCTGTTTTAAGGAATTCCTGTATTCCTGTATAAATCTAGAAAATCCTTCATGCTTATCCTATAATCAATCATTTCTGAAAAGCACATTTAAAAGAAACAGACTTTAGCTTTGTAACTGTAGTTTGTGTTTTGAATGTTCAGCATTTCCCTTATTGGTTCTTTTTCCTTAGGTATATTTGTTCTGTTCACTGAGGTCAAAACTGCATGTGAGTGATAACACATATTTGTGGTTTAACTTGGCTGCCTCGATAAGTCTGTGAAAACTTCAGGCTGAGTACCTCTTGAATGCCCTTAAACCAGGAGCTGTAATTCTTTCATGTACAAAACCCTATCCAGGTCACAGTGCAGCACTGCAGCATTTAGTTGAGTGCAGTATATTGAATAAAATCTAGTGAATGTGAAATCAGACATATTGAATGCTGCTTTTCCAACAATGGGATGTCTCTGTTATTTCAGCACTTCTAACAAAATATAGTCTCACTTTTGTGCTTTCTCTTCCTCCTATTACTGCCATCCTTTAATTTTCATCCTCAGATTGTATTTCAGTCTTGCAAATGACCATGGTAATCACCCAGTGTCAAATTCTCTCTGTGTTAAAATGTCTAAGGAATAAGGTCCAGCCTATGACCAAAATGTGTATCAGTCCCTGAAATAGTCAGTGGCACATCTACCATAAAGAAATGTGAAATGGTAAAATTCAGGTACAAAAATATTACAACTGACTGCATATGTTGAGCCACCAATGAATCAATGAAACAAAATTATACAAATTATTACAATGTTCATGCTACAGTTAATGCCATTGTGTTTACATAAATGAATTGGTTACAGTTTGTCAAAGTGAAGTAGCCATATATATATAATAATTGTACATATTTTTATGTGACACACTTGTGTTTGCAGTCTATGGATTTTATGACTAAGCATTAATATAATTGGTGGTGCAAAAAGCTTCAATCACAAGTCATTTTACTAGATGTACTTTCCAGCTACCACATTTTGCTTGCTAAAGCTCAGTAGTCATTGAGAATAGTGCTGCGGTAGCGTTGTCGCCTCACAGCAAGACGTTGTCAAGTTCGATTCTCAGCTAGAGCGTCTTCTGTGTGGAGGCATGCGTGAATGGGCATGCCTTCGTTGAAGGTTGTGCATCAGGGCTGGTAACTTGGCACGTAAAAATCCACTACCAAACATTAGCGTACCAGAGTTCCGCTGTGGCAACCCCTAACTGGGATAAGCCAAAAGACACAACAACAACATATGTAACTTAATTCACTCTTGAACTATTTTCATGTCATACAAACAATAAAATATGGTCATTTTTGTGACACTCTGGCAGAAAGTCTCACTTATGCATGCCTTATGTGAACTGGAAGTTTAAACAAATAAAAGCAAACAAAAAGCTCATCCAGTCCTTTTACGTATAATATATGAATGCACACAGTATATAATTCAGCCAAATCATGAAAGCCGATGAGTCAGGAGGAGAGATGAAGCTCTAAGCCATTTCTTTATTCTGCAATCAGTTATGTATTTGCTATGATCTAAAATTTGCTCACTGTGTTTTGTTCATATGGTCATAGTTTGTTACTAGGATAGCAACTAGGGCCCCTTATAGGCCTAGCCATGCATCCCAAACCATTTGGTTCCCAGATGTGACAATGTGAGGTATTGTCAGCTATGCCAGGAGAAGTAGGGCAGTTATGTAACATATGCCAGCACAGCTAGCTGGAATTTTGTAAATAATTATATGTCATTTGTCTATCAAACTAATTTGTACAGGTGTTGTGTTGAAAATGTATTTGTAAAGTTGCTTGCGTTAAAAAAATGTACCAACAGTGGGTCCAGACTGTATTGTAACTGATTAAATGTGTATGTTTTAACAGAGGATACTGGAAGAGAAGCAGTTAATCTCAAGCCACCTGACTTTGAAAATTATTCTAAAATTAAATGACTGGGCATAGGCCATAAAGATGTTATCTCACAGTTTTGAATGAAGCAAGAGATGCAGTGTCTGCAAGAGGCATGGTTTGTTAGTCTCTGTAGGAAGAGCAGACATGTTAAAATTGTTTTGCAGCTTCCAGATGCTGCAAAAACTTTAGCAAACCTTAAGATATATATTGTAACACATATATGCTAAATCCTGGTAGCTTCTAACGATAGGGGTAGTGTCACTAGTGTGGGACACAGAGTCAGATGACCAGATGTGATGTTGTTTTGTTACCAACTCTGAAATAATATTTAGATATTACAGAGAGAAGGCTCTTAGAGACTTAGCACTCTGTTTTTGGAACCTGACAAGGAAGGACCCTTTACCTACTTCATCTTGCCTTGCTCTAGTAAGTGAACCAAGGAATAGCAATTCTTTAGATCAGTCAGGAAAATATAGTGAGATTAGTTAAGTATTGCTTTTCTGTATCTGTGTGAATCTATACATCTGCTTTATTTTAATATTTCCTGTGATTGAAACTCTGGTGTTTACTGTAAATAGATATTTAGTATTTTCATGTTTTTTCATTATTTATTATTAAATATATTTAAACTTTTCATTGTGGCTATTTAGTATTTTCATGTTATTTCATTATTTATTGTTAAATATATTTAAACTTTTCATTGTGACTGGTCCTTTAAGGAATATTTTAAACTTTCAGATGACTTATATCTATTTGGTGACACTGTGGCCACTCCTGAAAGCCTCACTGCATTGGCCAAACACTATAATTTGTATTAATATTAATTTCACTCAGTTTAATTGGGTACCCTTGTAACAGCCTTACAGTAGTTGGCTTTGGAATGTGTGGTGGCAGTGTAACTACCTTATAGTCTAGGCAGAAGGGGGCATAGCTAGTAAATTTGTGCCAGCCTTTTGCAAGTGTGTTTGTGTGTGTGTGTGTGTGTGTGTGTGTGTGTGTGTGTGTGTGTGTGTGTGTGTGTGTGTGTGTGTGTGTGTGTGTATGTGTGTGTGTGTGTGTATATATATATATATATATATATATATAATGTGTGTGTGTGTAAAAATAAAATCTCAACAAGTGTGTGTGTCACCTGCTTGGAGCAAAGACATGAAGCACAGGTTTCACAGAGAGAGAGTGGTAGAGGGCTTGGTTTGGACACTTGGCTGAGGACTCAGCTCTATCACTTTACCAGTGGAGAGTCTTGCTGGGGATCTGGGCAGAGAGGGAAAATCAGCCCTCAGACAGAGTGTGTTCCCTGTGTGCTCCTAAGGGAAATTGTGCTTGATGCAGAGAACTGCATCTGGAAATACTAGGTGTATCCATTTTCATTCCAAGTGAACGTCCCTCTCCAGTGTCAGTGGTGAGGATTCAGCCTCCTTGATTACTGGCCCAGAGAGAGGATATCACACCATGTATCGTGGGCATCTATTCAGGGAGGGCACATACCTCTCAACCTCTTAGCACAAGAATTCTGGACAAAGAATTAAATAAGGGAAGGAAAAAAGACTAAAAACAGGGACAGATTTTAACTGTTGCTCTTATAAACTTATAAAATTGCTAGAATAACAGGACTTGTGTTAGCATGCATTTTGGAAGGATATGAAGTCTAAAACTGAAATATACATCAATATTTATTGACTTCAATCCTAAGTGAATTGCCAGAAAACCACAAATCTTATGAGGAACAAACTAAAAATATGAGACAAAAATCTGGATATTCTGTGAAAATCTGCAGAGCTGAGAGCTATGGGGAGCATGTTATTAAGGTGGTAACTAAGGCTTTGTAGTAGGAGAGTGTTAGGATAATACTTTTCTTATTGACCACCTCTGTCAAAAGGACAGTGGGGCCATTCCTTATGATTTTCTATCCAGTTGTCATGGTTTTGTTTGAATAGGTTCATGGATAAACTCCACAGTGTAGGGATCCTTTGGGAAACATATCTGTCCCTTCAGAATGTTTTGTTTATGTTACAAGTTAAGTTAGGATCCCAGAATTTAGTGTTTCCAGTGCTATTTGTTTTGCACATGTGCAACAGTTCCATCAGGGTTGGGTCTGAGAAAGCCCTGTAAGCCAGGCAAAGATCTCCTCTCAGCAACCTGCAGGAAATGGAATACAGAGAAAGAGCCTTCAGGTGATTAGTGTAGGACAGGGTATTCTTGCCGTGAATTCTCCTGGTGAGAAACATTTGTGGGCATTCCGACTATTGCAAGTGTTTGGTTAGATACCTTCCAAAGGGGACAATGTATTTAATGATAGGTATGATAAGGGCTGACCTGGATGCTGTACCCTTACCTATAAGTTGGGAAACATTGAATGATTTTCTTACTATCTTTGCTATATGTTGGTTAAAGGCTATATTGCTATCTACATATGATCCCATATCATTTACTACTGGAATGACTCTTAGTGAGTGTTATCTTATCAATGGAGTAATTAACTTGGGTTGACAGTTTGCAAAAGGTCATTATGATGCATTTTTATCATTGAGTTTTAGGCCACGGCTTTGGAACCTGTCATTTATTTGTGCTAAACCCTCTTACAAGATGCTGGTCTCTTAGAGGAAACTGTAATAGCTCACAATTTGCAGTCATCTGCAAACTTGATGAGCCAAAGACCTTGAACATTAGCCTTGACTTCAGAGAAGTAGATGCCAAAACAGGAGTGGGCCTAGCATGGAACCCTGGAGTACTCCACTGGTGACCAGTCTCTGACTTCCTGGGTCATGTTTGTGAACCAGACAGCAATTCAATGTTATGTAGGGATTTAAGCCTAGCTTAGAGAGCTTATCAACAATACCTGAGTGGGGTATTATATCGAATGCCTTGGCTCCATCAACATACAGAGTATGCACTGTTCTACCCTAGTCCAATTCCTTGGTGACCCTCTCAAAGAAGTCTACGAAGTTAAGTAGGTATGCATTTCTCTTAACAAAGCCAAATTGTGATAGGTCCAGTTTCTGTACATTGCCAATGTCCTTGTTTATCATTTCCATGATAATTCAGTCGATGGCCTTGCATATTAGTCTTGCTAGACTGATGGGCCTGTAGTTCCTTGGGTCATTTGATAGTCCACCTTATGGAGGATAATGACTACTGTAGTCTTTCATTTACTTGGAACATAGACTGATTCAAGGCTGTAGATGAAGAGTGCCTCAAGTGGTCCCAATAGGTTATGTTTTAGACTGTTCAGGAGGCAAACAGGGGTATTGTCAGGACCCACAGAAGTGGTGTTCCTGGATTTAGTGAGGGCTGCCAGCACTTGGTCCCTGCTAGCAGTTGGGGGAAGTATGTTGGAGGGCATTTCACCTGGTGGAGCAGGGGGGAACTGGGGGTGAAGTCTGAGCTGAATTTATCATCTAGTAGATTTGCTATGTCACTCCAATTGGTGAAGGTGGTATTATTCACCATCAGTTCAGCACACTGTTGTGTGTTACCTTTGTGGCATAGCTGAGTAAGGCCTTGGAACTGTCCTTAACTTGTTAGGCTATCTTGACCTCATAGCTGGCCTTCCTGGACATAGGTTCATAGGTTGGTACTAGGCTATCAGCCCTAGGGCCTATACAAGCCTAGCCATAGCAATTCCCTGGCTATTTCTTCCCACATTATTTACTTTCCTGGACCCCTGTCTAGCAGGGCGACTGACGTGATCCCTGGGGTGAATTTCCTTTCTCCCATCCAATTGTCAAGGTTCCTCTTGAAGAGGTCCAAAGAGGCACTCTGCTTGACATGTATGGGCAATCTATTCCAGAGTCTGGGGAGTCTCTGGGTCGGGAACCTATCCCTCCAGCATGTTTTTAAATTAGATAAATTAATTAAACATAAATTAGACTTCTAGGTTTCTTGTTAAGTTGTATAAAAAAGCACTTGTCTTTAAGGGAGTTTCTCCTCCTGATTTCAGCCATGAGTCTTCTTCTTTTATTATATTTCCTGTTTAGGTGAGGTTTCCACCAGTGGGCTTTGTTTTCAGTGCTTGTTTTGGGTTCACTTCTGGTAGGTATGGCAGCCTCTCTGCAGCCATTGACATGTCTTCATAAGGAGTCTGTGAATAATTCTGCATATGTAACAGTGGTCTTGGGGTTAGGGAAAGCCTTGAATTTTGACAAGCTGTCATTTAATAGGATGTAGTTTGCCTTAGAATATTTCCTAACTGTTTCTGGTTTAGCTGAGTCTTCCAGGTTGATTTTTACTTCAAAGGAGACAGCTTTGTGATCTGACCTCATTAGTGAGGAAGTGATATGGGGGGGGGGGGGCAATATTATCCCATATTGGTGAGTACTAGATCCAGTATGTTTTTACCACTGTTTGAAATGTACACTAACTGTGGTATTTGTGTTAATAAAGTCCAGGAAAAATTGTGGTTGTGGGTTTCAGGCAGTGTAATTTTCCCAGTCTGTATTTGGATTGTTAATGTCACCCAAAAATAGGATGTTTGGTTAGATGGTGAGCACCTCTAATAGGTTTAGGTAAGACATTATAGCAAGACATCAAATTCCCTATTAGACTGGATCCTAGTATCGAACCCTAGCCAATGTACCACCACTGGTACAATGTCTGACTATCTCAATGATTATCTCCCAGTCTATACAATCAGACATCTCACACATCAACTTAAACAGCAAGTTTATAAAACAACACACTACCTTTCCAAGTTTAACCCAGAAATGTTTATTACTAACCTATATACTATTAACTGGAACTTCCTAGAAAACTTCCCCTTAGATGTTGCTGCAAAATAATTCAATGCAACTTTCAAGAATATCCTAAATAGCCTTGCACTCCCTAGAAGGAAGAGACGAAAAACAAATAATGTAATTTAGCTATCCAAAAAGAGTAAAATGCTAAAGCAGGATAGAGAGAAAGCATGGAAAGAATTGTTAAAATATAAAACACTATAATATCTTGAAAACATAAGAATGCTTTGTAATTGTACTAAAAAGCAAATTAATGAAGACAACAAACTATACTATAATATCTTTCAGAATAATAGTATACACAACCCTAGAAAATGCTGGACAGCCTTTAAAGAAATATTGCATCCAGGGCATAAAGTCACCCCTAACCCCTCTCCCAATAACTCATCACTTGAAACCACAATACAGATCAACTCTTATTTCATAGATAGTATGGCATCTGCAAACAAGGATTCTCCAACATGGGGGCGGAGTCTAGATGGCCAACTGGTAACAGCTTTTTTCTTGAGCTCCACATCAGTTACTAGAAAAACAGGGAAATTATTAATTAGAATTCTATCATTTATCATCTAAAAGTTGAATAATTTGTTCTAGAACCTATAATCTACTAGATATTCAACTTTGAAGTGTCTTCTTAAAGATTTTCCTGTCAAATGTTGTGATTACTTATCTGGACAGAGATGAGCAACTCAAAAGCTTCACATTCTGATTCTTCACTAAAAAAAGAGATCCAGTCTATATCAGCCACTCTTCAGGAATTATCTCTAAAGATGGACATATTTACTGATAATCTTGAAAATGTAAAGGTAAACTGTCAACAACAAACATGTTTTAAAGGAAATTCTCCAGAAACAACAATCTAAAATTTTGGACATTGAAACTTCTCTGAGTGATATAGATGGAAAGCTAAAAGAAGATGAATCTCACAGTGAATTTATATTGCAACAAAATAAGTGGCTGATAAAGTGGATGATGTTGAAAATAGAGAAAGGAGAACTAATATCAGAATTTTCGGTGTTCCTGAGAAGTCTGAAGAAGAAGACATCATCTCTTTTCTAAGTGCCTGGTTCCCTGAAATTTTGGACTTAAAAAAAAGTTTGTCCTATGGAATTGAAAGAGCACACAGGGCTATTGGGAAACCTATACCTTCTTCTCCTAATGCTCCCCCAAGGTCAATAGTTGTGAAGTTCCTATCCTTTCTAGACAAAGAACTTGTACTAAAAACAGCCTGGAGGAAGAGTCCTTTGTCATTCAAAGGAAACTGAATAAGGTTTGACAATGATTATTCCACAAGGGTTTTAGAAATGAGAAAAAACTCTTGGCCATTAGTAAAACTATTAAAGCAAAATAAAATTAAAGCTCAACTTGTCTATCCAGCTAAAATCAAAATTACTCACCAAAATGAACTGAGAACTTTCAATACTATCAAAGAAGCTGTTTCCTTTATTCAGAACAAAAATATCATTACAATCCCAGAAGGAATGGAATGGTCACCATCTTCAACTCTCAAAAGATCATCTGACAAAAAATATTGGTCAGATGTAAAGAAGAAAAAAGCTAAAGACTGGTCTTAAAAAACTTTTAAGTTCTCTCAGAGATCAACCTACACTATAAAATGTTCATGAACTTCTAAAAAGTATGCATCACTAATTTATTTTATTTGCAAATACTCTTTTAATCACTTCCTCAGCAAAATATATAACATAAATTAAAATTAAATTTCTCACATATGAATAGAACCATTTAAAATATTACATAACATTGATAGTTTCTGTGTACACGTGCTTTACTTTATTTTAGATTCTAACCTTTTAATGGCTTTAAGATTTCAATTATATGGTTGGGAATATGAAAGTTAATCATAGGGGTTAGTTTTATAGCCATATGTGTTTACTGAAATGTGTTTGGCAACTTCTTGAAACATATCCTGTCAAAACCTGGTTTTCACACATAATCATCTCATATGTTTTGAACTAGCGTCACAGCATTCAAAACTGACAATTAGTGGCTTTCTTCACAAAATGCAGTCTCGAGCTATGTTTATGAAAATGAGGCGGTTTGTCTTCCCTTGACTGCATTTGTGATTGTTTACATGCTTAGATTCAAACGGTACGAGTAGATCGCTTTTGACAGTGAACCGAGTGTTATCTTAAGCATTTATGTATAGTTTGCCTTTATTTACATATATTTTTTTTCCCTATTCTCTCTTGAAACTAGTATACAGCTCATGCTATTTATTTGCTGTTTTCAGGTAGTTGGTGCTTGTCTAGAGGATACGTAGAACATTAACAGATGTTTATTTAAAGTTTTACTAGCTTAAAAACAATGTTAGTCAATTCTGTATTTAGCTTTCGCATAATATTGGTTTCCATAGTAACGTAAGCTGTGATATGCTAATTAAAGATGACATCATGCCCAAACATTCTGAATAGATTAACATACTAAATAAGTGAACATTTTGGCTTCTCGCACATCTGATATATGTAATTGCATACACTACCATTTACATATGTGCTATAATGCTTGTATATCTGCATGTTTAATTATTAAAATATTCAAACATTTCTGAAGTCCTTAGATGTCCAACAGTTTCTGTTACTGTTCAGAAGTGCATTCCATAGCTTGGAAGCATGATCTGTGGAGGTTAGGTTACTTTTAGGTCTGTGGTATGCTGCTGCACCAATTTCAAGTATTAATGCAATGTTTGTACTGAAACCTTTTCTCTTAACTAAAATTTTGAAAAACGGCTGTTTTACCTCTAAAGATTTTACATGTAAGAGTAAAGAGAAGAAGGTCTTCTCGTTGTTGTCTTGATATCCAGTCAGCATGTTTAATACCGATGTAGCATTGTTATGCATAGAGGCAGGAGTTAATGGATGAGGCAAACATTGTTAAAAATACTTTGAAAGTCAGTTTTTCTACTATTTCTTGTCAAAAATGTTTACTTGTTGCTCTTCCTTTAGAGATAAGAAAATAGGACATTTTACAAAAGTCATATGATTGAATTCATTTTCCCTGTATGCTCTTGATGTGAACTGATATATTCAGTTGTGGATATGTTGGTGTGCTTTTTTTAAAAAAAAATAAAAGGTTAGAATGACAGTTCCTTCCCTAGAGAAGACTGCAGACAAAATGCATTTGATAACGCAATAAGGCATATAGAAATATTCTTCACATTACGCCAAAAACAAAATATTATCACGCACTCCCTTTGCCCATTTGATTTAGGATGGAATCATTAATTCCTTAATGGCACATCTTATAATTTGTGCAATTCCTGTTTCTTGTTATAGTAAACATTATATATTGTATATTGTTAGAAAGCAGACTTTGTTTTAATAATACATATTCTGAATGATAGAAAATCTTAAATATTATCTTTGTTGATGACTACAGTCCTGGGTGATTTACCAGAAGGCCGTACATTTTTTTTTGTGACTGGTGAGCCGGAAATTGAAGATTAAAAAACTATAATTTTGCAAGGTTCTGTAGAATTGAGAGGTATCTAGAGTTTTATAAAACAGTTCAATTAGTAGGCTGGGTAGCAACAGTAATATAAGGTTAATAAGAAGAATACTAAAATTTAATTCTCTGTGAATATGTATGTGTGTGTACGTGTGTATGCATGCGTGTGTGTATGTGTGGGTGTATGTGTAGGTGTTAACTGATCAGTCATAAATAGACAAATAGAGGTTTAGAGAATCAATTGTGGGAAAATATGAAGGCAAGGAAGTACTTTTAGTAATAACAAAGTAAAGATTTAATATTTTGCTGCTATAATCATACTTCTTAGCTGTCATTGTTTTGCAAATGGCCTTTATCTGCCTAGCTTGGTTTGTTATCTATAAAATATAAACATGTACGGCTTTCTGGGAGATTACTCAGGATTAGTGGTCAGTATATAATAACTGTCTTTAGTGTTTGTGTGTAGTAATCTGAAGTGACACATTAGGCAGGTGACTGGTTGCGGGGCAGAAGTTAAGGAGCAAGAGGTAATGACCCATGGGTTGATTCAGCTTTCATTAGGTTGCTATACTATCATAACCAGTTTTCCAGGTGAGAATTTAAATGGTGGAAAATACGGAATTCTGGATGATACATGAGGTCGTGGTGGAATTTAATGGAATACCACAAATGACAAATATTATTCAAGCAGTAAATTCAGCTTGCTTTTTTCCATTGCTCTAAATTTGGTAAACATAGCTCATTCCAAGTATATGTTACTTGATTTACTAATATAGTTTCAAATACCAATAGAAGTGAGGTAATGATATTAAATCATATTAAATTCTATAAAATGAATATGGAATAGTGAGACAATGATAACAATTTATTGTGTGAAGATTACAGTTTTGAGTAACTGTATATAGTTATATATTTAATTAGAAATGTTAATGAAATAATGACTATTTAGAGTCTTATGACTTATTACATCTTATGAATGATTTCTTTGTATACTAATGTCTCTTAGCCATTAACATGTATGGATTAATAGGTATTATTAATTTAGTTATCAGTTATATTATACTAACATCACTTTCATTCATAATAAAAATAGAGAAACTATAAAGTATTTTGAAATAGTCAGAGTATGACTTACAATACATTTAACCTTGAAACATTTTGATAAAACGTCTTCATTTATTGTTAGCCAGGCTTCTATTTCTAGTTTGGTGAAGACTGTATGGATTTTTAGAGACTTTCAGTATTTTAAATATGTAATAATTTTAGTATATATTACATTAATATTTGTTGTTCTCTCGTACTAATTAATCTATAATATATATATATATATATAAATTTCATATATATTGGAGCCACAAATTAGGCAATAATTTCAAATCTTTGGTATGATGGATAATCTGATTGGATATTTTTGTCCTTTCAGATTAGGAATGGATGTATTCCATGTCAGATAAAGGTTTTACTGAAGTTAACTTATTCTTTTAAACATTTTTTCTTCTTTTTCAGGCCTCAATAAGTTTTATCTTTTAATGAAAATTAGCAATTTATCTTTTAAATATAGCTTTTCCAAGAAGGATATGCAGGATTTAAATAATACAAGTATTTATTACCATACCATTTTAAATTCCATACTTTTGAGCAAATAAGATAGAATTAACCTTTCTTTCCCTAAATGTTAATGGTTTAAATAATCCAGTGAAAAGATCTAACTTATTAAAATACTTAAAATTAAATAAAGCACAAGTAATCTTTCTACAAGAAACTCATTTTAAAAGTAATGACAGTTTTATTTGGAACCCAAATGAGTATTTAAGAATATCCAACTCTTCATATGTGAAAAAAACAACTAGAGGAGTATTAACATTATGGAAGAAAAGCATTATCTCTCCTCAAATTATCTATAACTATGAGGATAAAGAAGGTCTTCTTTCGATTATAATAATAAAATATAGTAATTGGATCTGGACGTTAGTTAATGCTTATTGGTTTCCTGGTATTGGTGTAAGAACAATAAAAAAACATTTAGAACTTATAAACAAAAATTCTAAAGGTAGTCTGATCCAAGGAGGGGACTTTAACTGTTTATTCAGAAACTTCTAATAAAAAATCTTTTCGTAATACTCCTATAGGGAAGAATTTTAAAAAATGGATAGATAATTTACAGTTATTTGATTTATTTTATGTTACAAATAATAATTCTCTGGATTTTTCTCACTGTGATTTTAGATATAAGACTCATACTAGAATTGACAACATTTTTATATCTCAAGATTTAAAAACAAAAATACAATATTTTACAATAATCCCGTGTCCTATTTCTGATCATAATGCACTCATTTTTCAAATGCAAGTAAACTTTAAAAAATTGTCCTACACTAAAAGAATTCCAGCCTATATTACCAAATTAAAACAGTTTTAACCTTGGTTAGATTCAGAAATAATTTTTTTTCTTGGATACAAACCTAAATAGTGAAATAAACATAGTAATTATCTGGGACTCCTTAAAAGCTTATTTATATGGCAGAATTATTACATGGTTTAATAATAAAACAAAAGAATGGGAGTCTGAACTATCTAATTTACAAAAACAAATCATATTAATTAACAATGATAATACAATAACTTTCTTAAATAAGAAAAAAGAAATTGATTCCTTAAATAAAAAATATAATGATATTCTAACCCACAAAACTAATTTAGCTTTAGAAAAATTAAAATTAAATTCTTTATCAGTTTCTCTAAAGTATGTGTGTAATCTAGCATTAAGAATTAAACGACACTCTATTGAAAACAATATTGTGAGTGTGTTTCATGAAGGAAGAAACAATAAAAAGTGTCTGATATAGGGGATGTTTTAGATGCCTTTAGGTTTCACTTTTCAGAACAATACAAAAACAAAAAATGTCAGTATAAAGTTTCAGATAAGGATTTGGACCTTTCTAGAATAAAAAGCCTACCAGATAACTTAATAAGTGAAATTCAAAAAAAATTTTCCTTAAAAGAAATTAATGAAAAAAAAATTAAAGAAAGTAAAAGCAATAAAGCACCAGGAATAGATGGCATTATTAATGAGATTTATAAACTTCTACCACACTCAGCAGTATCAGTTTTACATAAGGCTCTAAATGAGTCATACTTACAAGGTAAAATTCCACCTTCATGGAATTATTCATTAATTACCCCTATACTAAAAGAAAATAAAGATTCTCATTTGTGCAGTTCATATAGGCCAATTTCTCTGATCAATAATGATTATAAAATCTTAATGTCTATTTTAGTTAATAGATTCAAGAAATCACTAACGCAGCTTATCACTGAAGATCAAATGGTTTTATATATAATAGACATACTCAAGATAATATACAAAGAATTATAACAACCATAGATATTTTGAATAGAGAAAATCAAGAAGCTCTCATAATTGCCCTTGATATTGAGAAAGCGTTTGATTCACTAAATTGGGATTTTCTCTTTAAAATTCTTGAACTTTATAAGTTTTCCATCCAATTTATTTATTTTATTAAACACATTTATAATAATAATTTAGCCTATGTAAAATTAGATCCATTTGTATCTGAACCTGTTGAAATAACTAAAGGTACTAGACAAGGATGTCCAATGTCCCCAATCTTATTTGCTCTAGCAATAGAACCTTTCTCTTTGACAATACAATCTAATCCTAAAATTAAAGGATTTAATATAATTAATAAATTTGATTTTAAGATAATGTTATTTGCAGATGATATTCTACTTACTTTAAAAAATTCAGAAGAGTCTTTACAAGAATTAGATCTATTAATTAAAAATGTTATTGTATTTCAGGATTAAAAATTAGCAGTTCTAAATCTAAACATATAATTTGAAATAATAAAAAAGTAATGATAACATTAAATTGAATACAAATGAAATTATTGGAAAACGGGTCTCTTCTTTAAAATATCTAGGAGTTGAAATATGTGAAAATCTGGATTTAACTTTAAATACTAATTATAATAACAATGTAAAAATAATAAAAGATCTTACAGAAAAATTTAATAATTTACATTTAATTTTTTTTTGAAGACAAATTACAATTCATTAAAATGATGTTGTTACCCAAAATAAATTATATTGCTTTATCTATTTCTATATTACCCAATAAAAATACTTTAAAAGCAATAAATAAAATTTTATTAAAATTCTTATGGCACCCAAAAAAAATAGAATAGCCTTATCAAATCATATTAGACCTTGGGAGTTGGCAAGAATAAATTTTCCAGATATAGAATCATATATTAAAGCTTCTAATCTTAAAATAATTTTAAATTGGATTAATCCAAACTACTCTTCAGCTTGGAAATCCTTACAGGCAGTCATTATACTAAATAAAAATAAATTAATAAAAAAATTACAATTTAATGATCTAAGTAATAAGATTTGGTATGCACTTTGTATTCATTTACAGTATAATACTACTAAACTCACTAACCTAAATTATATAAACTCTATAATACTTTTAGAAGTTTTGTTAATAATAATATTGATATTAAATTGTGGATACAGTTATTATATCCTTTCAAAATTACAAAAAACTTCTTCAATGATATTAATATGGATATTCTTAGTAAATGGGAAGAGAAAAAATGTACTTGTTGGTATCATTGCACAATCAATTTAGTTACCCTGGATGCACATAATTTAATCAAAAATTTTAATTTACCTAAAACAGATTGGTTAGCCCTTAATAGTTTAATTCCATTCACTCAAGATTTATGCAGAACAATAGAAACCTCTTCTTTTAATTATTTGCCCAAATGTATAGCTCTTATACACAGAACATTACAAGAAGAATGCACTTGGAAAAATTTAATATCAAAACTTTATAAAATTATTATTAATTACAAATCTATCCCTAATCAGAAAATGTGGGACTTTATTACTAAGGATTTTATGTTGTCTCTAACATCCGAAAATAAAGCTAATCTTTTACTTTCTATTAAATTAACTTCTAATTTGCAGGTTTGGAAGATTTTTCTTGGAATTGTTTACATAGAGCCTTTTACACTCCTAATAAAATTCCTAAATTTAATCTCTCTAAGGAAGTAAAATGTTGGAGATGTTCAATAGTTTGTAAAGCTGATTGGTCTCATATATTTTATGAATGCTCTCATATAAGGAAATTTAGGGAAGATATTGCTAATTTTCTTCAAGCTATTTTCAGTGATTCCTTCATTTTATAATTCATACGTTCATAGGTAGGTACTATGCTATCTGCCTGAGGGCATTTATAAGCCTAGCCAGAGTGTGTCGGCTTTCGCCGCCCCATTGATTAATTAACTGAGCCTCTGTCAAGCAGAGCCAATGAAGTGATCCCAGGGGTGTACTTTCTGTTACCCATCCACTCGTCAAGGCTTCTCTTGAAGAGTGTTAGTGAGGGGCTCTGCCTAATGTAGGTAGGAATTTTGTTCTAAAGCATGGGGAGTCTCTGTGACAGGAATGTATCCCTCCAGCATGTTCTATTTATTGTTGTGGTGAGGTTTAGCTCACTAGAGTACATGGCTCGCAGTGACTTAGATTTCTTTAGGTGGAGCATGTCCATCAATTCTGAGTTGGGCATGGCTTTGAAGTCAGGCAGAGATCACCTCTGAGTAAACGATATGCCACTGAGTACAGCCAGAGTTTTTTCAGTCGGGCTGCATAGGACATATGTTTGTGGCCAGTAATCCTCTTGGTGAGGTACTTTTGTGGTCGTTCAAGCTGTTGGAAGTGTCTTGTGAGGTACATCCCAAATGGGGCATTGTACTCTATGATGGGTCTGATGAGTGATGAGTACAGGGGCACTATAACCTCTTTATTTCTAGATGCAAACCCCTTAGTAATTAGATGGGCCACATAGAAGGATTTCCTAACTACTTTGGCAATATGATTGTCAAAGGAGAGATTACTATCTACCTGGGTCCCCAGATCTCTTCTGTATTAAGGGGGCTCCTGCCTATGTGGTAATTTGTGGGTGTTTTGTTTTTCCCAAATGGGATGACTTTGCATTTTTTGGCATTTAGCTTGAGGCCATGATGTTGACAGCAGGTGTCTGTCTCAGTAAGGCCTTTTTGGAGGATGTCCATGTTAGCCGGAGAGTCAATTATGGCTCCCAGTTTGCAGTCATTGGCGAACTTGGTTAGCCATAGTCCTCCTGTGTTTGCATGTACTTCTGAGAAATATATGTCAAACAGTAGGGGTCCCCGAACTGAGCCTTGCGGGACACCACTTGTGACTGGTTTAGAGTCAGACCTGGAGCCCGCTATTCTTACCAAGTGAGTTCTGTCTGTAAACCAGTTGGCAACCCATCTTGTGATGTAGGGGTTTATGTTCAGGCTGGTGAATTTTTCTATAATACCCGAGTGTTGAATGGTGTCGAATGCCTTGGCGAGATCAAGGTAGGCTGTGTGAACCACCTTTCCCTCGTCTATGGCCTTGGTAACTGTCTTGAAGAAGTCAACCACATTTAGTAGGCATGATCTGCCCTTAACAAAGCCGAACTGGGTCGGGTCAAGTGTTTGGACGTTCCCAATGTCTTTGTTAATGAGTTCCATGATGATGCGCTCCATAGACTTGCAGACCAGGCTAGTCAGGCTTATGGGGCGATAGTTACCATCAAAATCTTTAATTTTTTTTAATGTAACTGATTTTGTTATATTGAACAATAATAATAAATATATTATTTGGTCAATATTGGCAGTTGCCAGAAAATGTATTACGAGAAAATGGAAATCACCTTCCATTTCAACTTTTGAAGATTTCATGACTTTGTTGGATAAAGTAGCATCAACAGAAATACAAGCTAAAGAATTAAGAATTTTTCCCAAAAAATGGACTAATAATCCTTGGAAGAAGGTTTTATCCCTTATTAAGACAATGAATTCAGATCTACTCTCAATCAACTAATTAACTTGGAATTTGGATTGTTGAATCTTATATGTCCTTCTTTATATATGTATATCATTTGCTACTTTCTAATATATTGTTTGAGGCCTCTGTAAATTTTGTATATAGTTTACCATATTTTGTTTTTCAATTGTAAATGTAAATTCAAAATGTTGTCTTATTCTCTTTATTGAAAAACAATAAAAAATCTTTGAACAAAAAAAAAAGGATTCTCCAACATCTAATCCTAACCCTGCCCATCAGCCACGTATCACCATGTCCACTTTCATCTTCAAACCCATGCCCACATCCTATTTAAAATAGTCTGAAACTCAAACCATGCTCTACTTCAGCTGAAAACCTTCCAAGTGAATACCTTAAAAGAGCATTGCCTACCCTGTCTCAATCCTTATAAACAGATCTAATCCAGAATCCCAAGTTCCTTCCCTCTTTTTGGAAAAAGTCACATATTTTCTATCTGCACAAAGGAGGAAATTCAACAGGCATTACTAACTTTAGACCTACAGTAATCTTATCCTCCCACTCCAAAATGCTTGAAAAATGTATTCAAAAACAATTTTTTATCTCTCTCTCCTGCAGGAAGAACTACTGTCCCTAAACAACATGGCCTCCGTCCTTCCCATGGTACTAACACTGCACTTCTAACATATATAGATACTGTCAATAAAGCTAGAGATAACAGCAAACTAGTCCCCTCCTTATTTCTACACTTTCTCAAAGCCTTCAACACAGTTTGTCACAGCAAACCTCTACATCAAATGCCCTCATTATGTTCCTGTCAGCCACCCTTCTATGGTTCAAAAGCTACCTATCCAACAGGTATCAGTCAGTAAAATGGTACTTGCTCCATTACTCCAAGTCACCACTGGTGTACTACAAGGCTCTGTCCTAGGTCCCCTCCTCTTTAACATTCTCAACACCCTCCACACATCCACACATCCACATAACAGGCCTCCCTAATACAGTATGCAGATAACTCTACTATCATTTGCATATCTGACAAAGTGGCACACCTCCAAAAGCTTTACCAGCAACTGAAACATGGCTTTGAAACTCACTGTTCATGCTCAACCCTAAAAAAAACTGAATTACTACTTTCCCTGCCCAAATCTGTCCCCTGTGAAAAAAAATTTAAGTCTGTTTTCTTGATAATACAACCATTGAAGTCACTTCTCATTGTAAATTATTAGGGATGATAGTGGATAAATTTGACCTGCATATACAAAATTGCATAAGAAAAACTCATAAAAAATTAGGGATAATTTACAGAGCCAAAAAAAAGTCCTCACTGACACAACGAAAGCTATACATGCCACTATTTATCTTCTCCCCACCCTTCTTTATGGTGCTCCTATTCTTACTAACCTTCAGGCATTACAAAAATCAAAACTTGAGCAACGTTATAACAAAGCTGCTAAACTTGCAACAAATAACCCTTCTGGAATCCATCACTGCATTGCACTAAAAAGTCTAAATTTGTTATTACTACCCCATCAACTAACATATACACATCTTTTTACCACCTATAAAATTATCCAGAATCCATCTGCTTGCCCAGCACTAAACAACTTTCTACAAAACTATGTTCCTAGTCAGTCATTATGATCCAATGACCAAAAACTCCTGTCTGTCCACAAATTTATCAAATCTGCTGAATATTGTCTGTATTCGTATCATGTTGCTAAGGCCTAGAAGTCTTTATTTCTATCCATCAGATCAATACCCTCCCTCCCATCTGTCAAAATCATTCTGGTTGACTTTCTATCCAAAAGCTGGCACTGTTCTTGCTCAATACCTGGTCAAACTATATTCCTAAATGTGGACAAATTTATTTATTTATTTATGTATTTATTTATTTTATTTATTTTACATTTGTTGACCGGGCTAGTCCAGCTGGATATATGTCCATTTTCAGTGGAGGCCCGGGGAGAAAAGCTCCACAAATTACAACAACATAAAAGGTCAAGACAAAGACAATAACAGTATAATTTGGTACATAAGTTTTAACAATTATAGTACAAGCCTAAGATTATATATTTTATATTTCAGTAGGAAAAAGGAAAAATTTATCTAAGAATAGATGAATAAGACTAATACATTTGTATTAGAAATGGTGTAGTACAAATCTTTATAACATATTACAAAATTAGATACACCTAGTAATTTATGATAAGTGATACTAAGGTCTCACAAAAACCTAAGAAAGAAAAACACTAGAGATCAATAGATAGAGAATAGAAGAACAGCAAACAAGGATGGATTTCTAGTGTTATTTAACACATAGGTTGTGATACTATATGAAGGTGTTTGATCATTCCACAGTATATACTTATTTACATGAGAAAAAATCCTAAGGAAGGTTAAGCTTACTAAAAATTAGTGAGACAACACAAGATCATGATAGGCTAGGAATTGTGGGAGTCTAGTTAATAGTTAGGTACTTAGTCTGGGTTAACACAGGGGCATAGCCAGTGTGATTTGAGGTAGGGTTTAAGCTTGCTTTTAAATAAGCTGACAGAGGATATTGAGGTTAGCTGGCTTGGGAGGATGTTCCAGGCTTTACCTACTGTATTGGAGAACAAGGTGTCACCAGCTAAGTTGTTGGATTTTGATATTTGTACAAGTAGGTTATTAGCTGAGTGTAAGGTCTTGAGGTTATTATAGGGGATGACTAGGGATATTTGTACCGTACACCTCCTTACTCTCCCTTCTTCACTAACTTCCTTACTTCTATCAATTTCTCTCCACTGGCTTTCCCTCTAAAATACCACAAGCCTGCTTTTTTCTCACTTTGTATTGCAACTCCTGTTTTGTATTATATTAACCTACCTTTAAATTCTCTATAAATAGGCTAAAATGTCTGCAACTGTTAAATCAGTGTCATATAACTTGTATTCACTTTTAACCAATGTTTTCATTTTATGTCTAATTTGGTATAACTATTTAAATTGTATGTGTTGGTTGTATTATTTTTAAAGACTCTGAAATTATTATTCTTAAAATATGTTGTAATATGTTGGAAATTTTCTCCCCAGGCCTTCACTGAAAATGGGCTCCTACCCAGTTAGACTTTCCTGGTAAAGGAATAAATAAATAAATAAATAAATAATCAAACATCAGGATCACCTTTAGCCACTCAGGCAGAAGATTCCAAGGACATGGTCTTCAATATGCAAAGAAGCATGTCATTGATGTATCAGGCACTGCAGGGGCACACCCCACTAAATTAAACAGAGCTTGTTCTTCAGTGGTCTTAATTGCACATTGTATAATTAATATGCATTTGTTACATGAATAGCACCCTATTTTTGTCTCTAACATCTGGCCGCCAATCACATTCATGAAGCAAACTAATGTTAATCCCAACACTTCAAAAATTAATTGCAATTCAAACAAAATAACAGTGTATTTCAACATCTGTTGTTGTACTCTTCATGCATTTTTGTTAGACAGACCTTGTCCCTTCAACTCCCCTAATGAGGGGATTGTGCCCCCCCTTTTGTTTCAATATATTAACTTAAACCTCAAGGTACCCTGGAGTATACAGAATACACTCAGATACCACAGTCTTGTAGTTAGTACATATTCTGCTATTTGCACTTCTTTTTTGCAGATCCAAAATTGGCCCTAGGTGTGAGTGCGTGCATGTGTGTGCCTTCTGTGGAAGGTTGGGTGCTAGGCTGGCAACTCAACACCGTAAAAACTCTACTGCCAATCATGAGTGGACAGGTGATCCACAGTGGTGACCCCTAACCAGGAAAAGCATCACAATTATTGTTCAACAGACCACCTCTAACTTTTACATGGAAAGTCATTGACAAACACATAAAACCAAACCTTAATCAATCAGTGTGGTATATTCCTATTTTTATCAAGCCCAAAATGTCTTCTTACACCATGTATTAGCAAACTCCAGGGTGGAACATATGCAGAAATAATAAACAAAAAAAACTAGAAACCATTTAAAATATTGATGTGACCATGAAACTTTTGCTTCTCTTATCTTTCTGTTGGCATAGATAATGTCAAAATTATCTATCAACCACTTTTAATTTCCTTATTAGTAATGCTTGTTAATATAATAACATTTATTTTAATGTGCTCAATATATTGTTAACTAGGTTTGCCCTACTGTGCATTGCCCATTTAAAGAAGAGACATAGGGAGAAAAGATCACAGAAAGCATGTAATACAGCAAGAAATAATAAGCAAATGGGTATTGTTATACAGAGGAACCAAACAATGTGATAGAACAAACAATGAATGAACAAAATAATAGTATGGCACGCCTTAAACTGTAGTTTTATTGGCCATTTTGGGTCAATTACAAACTCCTTCATCTTCCTCTCTTAAAACCCTCTTTTGCGCGGTTTTGCGTGTTTTTGTGCATAGTGCAACAGCAGGCAGCGCCGCCTAATTGGGTTTAAACTATTCCTGGACTCCACAAAGTCTGGTCTTCACTTTTTCCCTTAGAACTGCTCTATCTCTCAATTTAAACACCATATTCTCATTCTAAGGCCCTTCACTGGTCCAATTAAGTAATCCTACAAGTTAGCACTATTAAACCATAGCACTACTTACTCTTATACTCTCTACGATTACCCTGTCCTCTACTGGTCTGTCTTAAATTCAGTTTCCCTATTTTACTCTAGCATGTCCAAAGGTCAGTCAATGGTTTCCTCTCCAGTCCAGCTGGTGAATCTGGGAATTTTGAGGCAATGTTACAACTGTCTCATGTACACGGACAACCCTCTCCTCCTCCAAACAGGTTCAAATATATGTGAGAGATGCAACTATTTAGCCAAACTGGAGGATGAGCTCTCTCATCTCAGAACTGGTGTAACCAGTCAGGAGGAGAAGGTAACCTCACACAATACAATTCCAGTATCACATAGTCCCACCACATCAGCGAACCAAACACATAAATACACAAAACATACTCGAGGCTCTAAATAAAAATCTACCTAAGCAACAGAGACCTCCAAAGCAGACATCCAAGCAAACGCTACCTCAAAACAAAACACGCACAACACATAGCCCACAAAGTCAGTGTGCCAAGCAGCCACAGCACTTAAGGCTGAATAACACACCTGATACTCTTGTAATAGGTGACTCTATTGTCAGACACACTGACGTCCCACTCACCAGGCTGAATAAGGAGAAGGTCACGGTGAGCTGCCTTTCGGGTGCTAGGATCCACCACATAATGCAAGCACTCAGGTCACTCCAAAGCAAATACAAATATGACTCAGTCATTGTACATGCTGGTGTGAATGACCTGAGACGTACCTCCCTGGACTACATGAAAAGAGACATAGAGTAGCTCTCTGATCATGTAGCCCAGGCTGGTATGACCCTGACCTTGAGCAGCATCTTACCCTCACCTAGAATGATGCCACAGTACAAAGACAAAATGATCGATTTTAACAATTGGCTAAAATTTTGGTGTCATTCAAAGGGGATCCAGTGTCTGTCAGCCTGGGATGACATGCTCGACAAGCCACGTTGCTTTGCTAGGGACGGCTTGCACCTGTCACCACTGGGCTTTCGGATATTGGCAAAGGCACTTGCCACCCTCATAGTGCCTTTTTTAGGCAAGGCTCAAAAGTCAAACCCACCCCCATAGACAGCACAAGGAACAAGAAACTAAGGGTAATGCTGCTTAACGCCAGAAGTCTTAACCTCAAGATGCACGCACTCAAAGCTCTCCTCAGTATGGAGAACATCGATATCTGTGCAGTGAGAGAAACCTGGTTCAAGGCTCCAGAGAGCACCCCAGCACTACCAGGCTATACCTCATATCATGCTTTTCAGCCCCAAGACCCAGACCGAACCACAAAAGGAGGGGAAGTTTCCATATTTATCAAGGATATCCACACCTCCAGGTTAGTGGCATTGCAAGTATCGGAGACCATCCATGTGCAACTAACAGTGGGCAAGACTGCTTTTCAGTTTATAGCATCCTACAGACCACCCTCTCAAAGTCAGGAATCCCACTCGGCTTTCCTGAAAACATTGGAGAACATGAAGATCTCTCCGAACACCATTATATTGGGTGACTTCAACTACCCAAACATTGACTGGGAGCACTACTCAAGCCCCAGCACCTTAGCCCAAAGGTTCCTGGAAATTATAAACTCAAATGCTATGGAACACCTAGTCACCACTCCCACAAGAGGGGACAACATACTAGACCTGATCATTACCAACATGGGGACTCTATGCTCCACACCAGAAGTATATCCCTCATTGGTAAGATCAGACCATAAATTAATTTCACTGGATGTCCACATCCCGACCCCACCCCAGCCCGAAAACCACAGTGAAAAACTTCTCAAAAGCAAACTTCTCACTTCTCAAAACTGAAGTGGAATCCTTCAAGGCCCCAGGTCCAGTGGAAACTACGGCCCAAACTGCAGAATCCTATATAAACGCATTCTACGGACATCTCCAGGAATGCATGGATCATGCTATCCCAAACAAAACCAAGACCCAATCATCCAAAGGCAGGCGTCCAGTCTGGTGGACCCCTGCCATAAATAAACTGTACAACAGAAGGAGGAAGCTACTACATGATAGAGCAAAATCCCTAATAGGGAAGGCATCTCTGATCAGTACTAGCAAAAATTATGATCCCTCATAAAATCCTCCAAGGCCAGCTTCGAGAGAAAAATTGCACAGGACACCAAAGACAATCATAAGGCTTTTTTCAGTTATGTTAGTAACCTGGGATGCAACTCCCAGACTTGTTCTGAGTTGATTCTAAATGACAAAAAATACACTGAACCCACAGACATCGCCAATATCCTGGCAGACAGGTTCAGTGCAAACTTCCACCCCTCCCCAAAGAGCAAGTATCTATCCCGGCAGAGGGCTGCCTCCCAAACATCTCTGATGCTCAGGTGAAGGCTGCCCTCTCCAAAGCAAAAAACACTGCTTCCATGGGACCAGATGGCATCCTGGGTTGCGTCCTACATGAACTCCAAGAGGAACTAATCCCTCAAATAAAACAGCTATACAATCTCAGCCTCACTACAGGATATGTGCCCACAGAATGGCGTACAGCAACAGTGGTCCCATTCCACAAAGGTGGAGCCTCTACGGACCCTGGAAACTATCGCCCCATAAGCCTGACTAGCTTAGTCTGCAAGGCTATGGAGAGGATCATCATGGAGCTCATAAACAAAGACATTGGGGACCTACAGACACTAGATCCTACCCAATTCGGCTTTGTCAAGGACAGATCCTGCCTTTTGAACCTGGTTGACTTCTTTGAAACAGTCACCAAAGCCATAGATGAAGGGAAGGTAGTCCACACAGCCTATCTGGACCTTGCAAAGGCATTTGACACAATACCCCACTCGGGCATCATAGATAAGCTATCCAGCTTAAATATAAACCCCGATGTCACAAGATGGGTCACAAACTGGCTCAAAGACAGAACCCACAGAGTGAGAGTTGCTGGAGCCATGTCAGACTCGAAACCGGTCACAAGTGGCATCTCACAGGGTTCTGTCCTGGGACCACTCTTGTTCGGTATATACTTTTCCGAGGTACAGGCAAACGTGGGAGGACTATGGCTCACCAAGTTCGCAGATGACTGCAAACTGGGCCATAATCAACTCTCCAGCTGACACAAACATCCTTCAAAAAGGTCTCACAGAGACAGATAACTGGTGCCAGCGCCATGGTTTAAAGCTAAATGCCAAAAAGTGTATAGTCATACCCTTTGGCAAAAACAATGTGCCCACAAATTACCACATAGGTGGAAACCCATTAAGTACAGAGAAAGTTATTAGGGACCTGGGGACCCAAGTTGATAGCAATCTCTCCTTTGACAACCACATTGCCAAAGTGGTTAGAAAGACATTCTACATAGCCCACCTCATCATGAAGGGTTTCACATCTAGATCAAGAGAGGTAATCGTGCCCCTTTATTCATCCCTCATCAGGCCCATCATAGAATTCAATGCCCCTTTTGGGATGTACCTTACCCGACACCTGCAGCAATTAGAAAGACCCCAAAAGTATCTCACCAAGAGGATCAAGGGTCTCAAACAGATGTCATATGCTGCTCGGTTAAAAAAACTCCAGCTCTACTCAGTTGCATACCGCCTACTTCAAGGCGATCTATGCCTGACATACAAAGCTATGTCAAATCCAGAATTAATGGACATGCTCCACCTCAGTAAATCTAAATCTCTTAGAGCCACACGCTCGAGGGACTTGAACCTCACCACAGAAATAAATAGAACTTGCTGGAGAGACAGGTTCATAACCCAGAGGCTCCCTTCGCTCTGGAATAGAATTCCAGTTCATGTGAGGCAGAGCACCTCACTGAATCTCTTCAAGAAGAATCTCGATAGGTGGATGGGGGATCGTAGGTTTGTCCCAGGGATTACTCCCGTGTCACTATTAGACAGAGGCACAGTAAACTAAACCTTAAAAAGGGCACAGTATACTCAAATCAAGGGGTGGCGTAAGCCATACAGAATCAGGCTAGGCTTATAATTGCCCCAGGGCAGATAGCCTAGTATGAACCTATGAACCTATGAACCTAATGCAAACAAGGAAGAAATAAACATCTGATAGGCACTGGGAAATAAAAATCACATGCTTAATGTGCCTAAGAAGAAAAGACACAAGGCATTGAAAAATACTTAGAAATACACATTAAACTGACTTAAAAATAACCGACGGACAGTAAATAGTGCATACGGTATCACTGACTGGGTTTACTGGTTTGGACTGTGTTTTTTTACATCTGACTTCCTCCCTTACTGCCCGTATCATGGTTTCTGTCTCACCAGGAACATCACCTGCATACATTCAATGACTCCTAAACAGGGTGGCTTCAACTGTTAAGATACAATAGACAGCATTTTCATCTCACTGGAGAGACTTGAATTAAGCAACACAATGTTAAATATAGAAATAATGTAATCGATCAGTTAAAATGGGCCTGCGAAAGATGTGGTTCATCAGACTTTCATTGTAGAAATCTGAAGCTCTCAATATTTCCGACAACATTTCAGTTTGCCTTAGCCTTTTGTCAGAAAAAAGCTGCAACATGACAAAAGGAATGGACAAAAAAAAGTCAGTGATAAAGCCAACAAAATCAGGCTGATCCTTGCATCTCCAGTTATTAATTTCACAAGCCCTGAAATGGAAATATATAAGCATATTCCAAAATACCCAGTTACAGACTGATAATACATTTTCATTTCATTTACTTGCACTTGCAGTTCTTGATTTTCTCTGAAGGGGAGTAACAGGTGCAAACATTTTTATATATTAGTAATCATCACAATAACAAATAAATAATGGAGATCATATCTGAAGTATTGAACTAACAGGAAAAGTAATTACTTTTGCTCTGGTGAGTTCATGTCTATATTGTCAGGTCTAAGAACATTTAATGAGGCAAACAGGTTTATAACATTAATACTCTGATTAGAGCTTTGTTTTGAGGACAATCCCTGGGACTCAGAAGGAAGGGTCCATAGGTGCATAAAGCACCTAGGTGATAATGGAAAATACAATTCAGAGGCAGCTTTTGCAGAAATGAAGAAATCCTCATTATCAGCTAACGTACATTTCTAAATCAAATCTTTTTAACAATCATGCTAAAAGCACTTTGCTGTGGGTATTACCTTTGAAGAACCAAGCATCATGCTGGTACAGGGGCCATTTCCACACACAGACTCACACACACACACACACACACACACACACACACACACACATCTCATTTTCTTCCCTGTTTCTTACTCACCAGAGAGGGTAGCATATCTGCAAGCACTGATACCCTTCTTCACTGACGTTCTAGGGACAAGTTTCATTGCACATTTGTTTTCCTCAAATTTTCTTCACATATTCTGTCTACCCAAGGGTCGTAAATGAGAAATCTGCCTCTGCTCATCTCAATACAGCTCAACTCAGTTCATCTCAGCTTAGCTTAGCTCAGCTCAACATATTCCACCTCTTACAGACTTCTCCAGTTGCTTTTTGTTCCTTCTTAATATGTAAATCAGGTTATCTTCAACAGATATCTAATGAGGACCACTTCCTAATACTACTCAGAAGTATACCCTGCAGTATTTTCTCTGCAGAAGAGTGACAACCTCTTCTTAATGCTAACTCAAAGCATGTCTCACAATACTTTTACTGCAGGACAACAACCTGCCATGTTTCGAACTCTTATATTTTTGTTTTTACTGCAGATTCCATTATAGGCATAACTGTGGATTCCACCCTTACTCCATCTATGGAACACACACATACACACACATACAGTACAGCTTTTGAATGTTAACATTGCTTTTCAATATTAAGAATATTAAGTTTTTCTTAGATCAATATAGCCTCATTCCTATTCTACAAATCCACTGACTCTCCAGCTCAATTTATTTAATCTTCAGTGGGCTGATCTCATACCTCCTGATTATGGTCTTTTTCATTTAGAAGTATCCTATTTTACAATGATTCATTATGTTATTGATGTGGTTGTCTGGCAGTTAGTGCAGAGGAATAATGCTGTAAACAGTTAATGAACTGCTTCCTGTACCAAGGGTAAAGGGTTTGATTCCTTCTGCTTTTACTTTCCTACAATGTGTGTTGGAGCAAGCGCTTAAGTCATCAAGTGATCCTGGGTTACCCCAGAAATGGAACAACTGTGTCCAGTGGGCTTGTCCACTAAAGAAATAAGTGAAAACAAATGTATACCCTAAAGCTCTATAGGAAGTTGTTTATGTGCCCCACTTTTGAAACAAGCATTTAGTTGTACATACATAGCCTCATCTACATATCTGTTAACTATGCCATCCTACCCTCCACTTCTAATGAGAACCCTACATTAATTTTTCCTAGTTAAGGCATAACCTTGTGTTGCCCTTGTAAACAGAAACTTGAACATTTTCATCACCTGCTTTCAATCTTCATTCCCTCTTAACATACTTCATATAACATCTTAGATTCCATTTCTCTCCTTTTCAATTCCTTCTAAAACTTGACTCTGGTCCAACTCATCCAGTCCATCAGCATTTCCAAACACTGCTCAGCCACCCAGCCTAGCCGTATCATCTGTTTAGTACTAAGTTTCCCTGGTTTGCTCCTTTTTATCTTTGTTTGATACTTAGATATATTTATACAAATATTGACAGTAAAATGTCTTCAATGGTGTAATATATTTTATATGTTCTCCTTAGAAGGCTTTTCAGCCAAAATGCAATGATCTTTGTGTCTACAAATTATATGTTTTTTATCCATATTTTCATGTCTAACATATTATAGTAGTCTACTGAATTACATATTACCATTTCCTGATTATCTGACCTGTAGTATGACTCCCCTAGAGAGTAATGACCTAACTTTAAAACAGAGACCCAAATGGATATTCTGAGGTCCCAAAATAATGACAAATAAACAGAGAGTGGGGTATACCCTTTTGTGGGAAACCATATATGACAAGATGGTTTCTCAATCAATAGAAAATAACAGCAACCTCTTCCCCACATTGGTTCTTGATTTATTGTTTAATTCTACCTCTGAGGTGATGTCACTGATTACTAGACTTGATAAATTACTCACAACTGAGGTAAATATTAATGTTGATGTTTTCATTTCAAAAATATGTAGAATTATTACAACCTGCTGTCTGTTTGGATTTAAGTTCTACGTACTCCACTCAAACTGAAGACAGTACTGAATTAGATTTTCAGAGGTGCTTGACTGAACTTGAAAAACTGTGTGACTAACACAGGAATATTCATGAGCATGTGCTAGATAATCAGTGATACTTCACAGGGAGCTGATGTATAAAAAAAAATATTGACTCCCAAATCATCAAAACGAATTTAAACATTTTTTGCAGATAGCAGCCTCCCCCCTGCATCCCCCATATGGGAAGTTGTTACTCCACATCCATGCAACTTGTACAAAAGACAGTCAAGGAAAATTAAGCTAACTTGCACTGTTCTAACATTTACTGCCATTGCTTGATGCAGTACTTCAGCAATACAGTCCCCCAAGCAAACTTCTTGTATAGGTTTAGATTGTTTATTTTAGACTGGTACCATCTCAAGTAAATCAACTCCAAATCCAAAGGCGCAACACCTCTTTTATCCCACATTAGTAAATACCTGGAATGATGAATTTGCACTTTCCAACTGTCTCTGTAGCTGGCCTAGTTGAAATGGGCATGATGAGAAAATGTAACAATTGTCTCATGTTTACTGACAACCACCTACTACTTAAACCAGTAGACAGTGTGTGAGGGATGTAGTTATATAATATTATAGGAGGCAAACTCTCTCACAAATCCACAAAAATAAACAAGTAGTTAATCAGTACCACACAACCCAAAACTAAACAAAGCATGCCCAGCTCAAGCCACATACACAGACCTACGTATGCTGAAGCTCTTATAAGTAACCTATCTAAACTAAAAAGATCTCCTAGACTTAATCTAAGAAACAAGTGCTCTCAGCAACATCACAAGCACACATCATAGGCAGCACCTACTATAGTGACTCAGTTCAAAAACCCTTAAGACAAACCTCCATACAATCCAGTATCTTTGTCACAGATGCCTTTATAGTGTGACCTTACCAGGCTGTGCAAACAAAGGGTCATGTTCAGCTGTCTGCCAGGTGCCAGAATTTGCCACATCTGACAAGTACTTGACTCCTTGCACCACAAGTAACCATGTGACATGGTGACAGCACACATATGTAAGGACTTGAAATGTTCCTCCCTGGTTTATATGAAGAGTGACAGGATGCAACTTTCAGAATATGTGCCTCTGGGGTAATGCTTATCCAATACAATGTATATTGTTTCATATAGCTGTGCAGCAGTGAGCTGAATTCACCTGGCCTCCAATTATTTATCAAACAAAAATACCTGAGAGGGTGGGAATAATTCAGCAAACAATGGAACACCCAGGGTTGTTGTGAGGCCCAGTACTGCAGTTGGAGGGCCTTTCCACCCCAGGAAGGCTACTCATTTCTCCTATAATACCCACCCATGAGGGTACTAAGTACTTAAGAAATAGGCTGTTAAATTGTTTCATATCTGTTTTTTATGATTATATAAATTTTTTATATTTTTGATGCAAAATAATTCTGATGGATTATGTTTCAAAGATTCTGCAGTATATGTGATTGCTGTTGGAAGAACTATTTTTACATACAACGCATAAGTGACATAAGTATTTAAT
Organism: Protopterus annectens; assembly: GCF_019279795.1. Taxonomy (NCBI): domain Eukaryota; kingdom Metazoa; phylum Chordata; order Ceratodontiformes; family Protopteridae; genus Protopterus; species Protopterus annectens. The sequence continues at coordinate 484,733,353 of NC_056741.1, read as the reverse complement.
GTACACAGACACACACACACACACACACACACACACACACACACACACACACACACACACACACACACACACACACGTGCCCAGCAATTACAATCGCTTTCTTGACTGAATATACCTCAGATGTTTCACTGTGATCAAATAAAGAAAACACAACTCATATGGTGAAGGGAATCACAGCCCTACCATACCTCTCAACTGTCTTTGATTTTACAGACTGGCATAGATTATGACTCATATAGTTTCTTATTGTACAAAAATGCATGTTAATGGAAATCCTGCTCCCATATGAATTATGATAAGTTTAAAAATCGTGTCTTAAGTATTGAACTTTGTCACTAATTATTGTTGACTTTGTCCAGAATTCTTGAGCAAAGAAGTAAAGAATATGTATTTTCTCTGCATCTCTCTCTGTCTCTGTTTCTCTTTTTCTCTCTGAAATGCAGACACACACACACACACACACACACACACACACACACACACACACACACACACACACACACACACACACACACACACACACACACACATAATTGACACCAGTCATTGGTCTCAGTGAGGCCTTTCTGTAGGATGTCTACATCACTTGGTGAGTTAGTAATGGCTTTCAGCTTGCAGTCGTCTGCGAACTTGGTCAACCAGAGTCCCTCCATGTTGGCCTGGACTTCTGAGAAGAATATGCCAAACAGGAGAGGAACCAGGACCGAGCCCTGTGGGACTCCACTCGTGACTGGCCAGCAGTCTGACCTGGAGTCCACTGCTTTCACATTGTAGGTTCTATCTGTGAGCCAATTTACAACCCACCTAGTGACATAGGGGTTGATGCCTAGTTTGGTGAGTTTATCAATAACACCTGAGTGGGGAATGGTATCAAAGGTCTTGGCCAGATCAAGGTGGGTTGTATGAACTGCCTTGTCCTCATCCACAGCTCTGGTGACTGACTCAAATAAGTCAACCAGGTTGAGCAGGCATGATCTACCTTTCACAAAACCAAACTGCGTGGGATCTAGAGTTTGGAGATTCCATATATCCTTGTTAATTAGGTCCATGATGATGCATTCCATAGCCTTACATATCAGACTCGTGGGGCTAATGGGGCAATAATTCCCAGGGTCTGTGGTCGATCCCCCTTTATGGAGAGGGATGACTGTAGCAGTGCACCATTCGGTAGGGACAAAGCCTGGGGTGAGGCTGTGATTGAACAGGGCACATAGATGTGGTGCCAGTTCACTTTGTAGTTCATGTAGAACACATCCAGGGATATTGTTGGGTCCCATGGAAGCTGTATTCTTGGCCCTGGACAATGCAGCTTTAACCTGTGCTGCAGTAATGCTGGGTGCTGGCATTCTTCCAGTATTGTGATTGGTCCTTTAGGGGGGAGAGGGGGGTAAAGTTGGCACTGAATCTGTCAGCCAGTATGTTGGCAATATCTGTTGGCTCAGTATAGGAGGTACCATTGTGCAGTAACTCAGAGTAAACCTGAGTAATGCCATGGAGATTCTTGATATAACTATAGAAGCCTTTGTGGTTGTTTTTAGTGTCTGACACAATTCTGCCTTCATAGCTGGCTTTAGAGGTTTTGATGAGGGATTTCAACTTTTTGTTGAGGCTAATAAGGGAGTTTTTCCAGTCTTGGGACTTCATCTTTTTCTGCAACAGTTTATTCCTTCTGTTGTAGAGTTTATTAATGGCAGGGGACTACCAGATCGGCTTCCTTTTTTTTGGAGGAGAGCGTCTTAGTTCTGTTGGGTATGGCTAGTTTGATGCATTTATGTACATGTTCATTGGTGTATGATTCGGCAGTCATGCACATATTTTCCATTCACATGGGTGCTGTGAAGTTAGCCATCTCTGTTTTTAGGAGCCCAAAGTCAGCTTTGGAGAAGATTTTCATGGTGGTTACCTTTGCAGGGGGTGTGGGTGAGATGTGGATTTCCATGCTGATTAGTTTGTGGTTGGATCTAACCATGGAAGAATTGACTATTGGTGTAGAGCAATGGTTGCCCATGTTAGTAATAACCAGGTCAGAGATGTTGCTTTGGCTAGTTTGATGCATTTTTTCCATTCACATGGGTGCCGTGAAAGTTAGCCATCTCTTTTTTAGGAGCCAAAAGTCAGCTTTGGAGAAGATTTTCATGTGGTTTACCCTTGCAGGGGGGGGTGTGTGGATATTAGATTTAGTGATTAGTTAGTTGTTGGATCTAACCATGGAAGAATTGACTATTGGTGTTGGTGTTGGTGGTTGCATGTTAGTTAGTTCTGTTGGGTATGGCTAGTTTGATGCATTTATGTACATGTTCATTGGTGTATGATTCGGCAGTCATGCACATATTTTCCATTCACATGGGTGCCGTGAAGTTAGCCATCTCTGTTTTTAGGAGCCCAAAGTCAGCTTTGGAGAAGATTTTCATGGTGGTTACCTTTGCAGGGGGTGTGGGTGAGATGTGGATTTCCATGCTGATTAGTTTGTGGTTGGATCTAACCATGGAAGAATTGACTATTGGTGTAGAGCAATGGTTGCCCATGTTAGTAATAACCAGGTCAGAGATGTTGCTTCCTCTAGTGGGGGTAAGAATGAGCTGGTCCAGGGCATTGAAACTGATGAATTCCAGGAAGCGTTGGGCCACTGTATTGGTGCATGAGTACTTTTCCCAGTTGATGGAAGGGTAGTTGAATTCACCTATTGTGAAAGTACTGGTTGGACCCTAATAGTTTCCAGGGTGCATAGGAACGTGGAGTGAGAGTCTTGAGACATGGTTGGGGACCTATAGCAGGCTATGACCTCAATCGCCGTCTTACCCAATGTTAGTTGTACCTGAAGTATCTCAGATGCGTTAAAAAAATTTATAGCAATGTCTACTTGCCTCTCCAGTTCCAGAATAAAATGCAATAGAACATTATATAAGGCATAACATATTTGCATCAAAACTGAAAATGTTTAAGGTAATAAGTTATTGATGATACAACAAAAGTGTAAAGAATGTTTAATGCCTGCCTTCTTTATTCTTCACATAGCTGCTACAAATGACTTCTGCATCAGAATATTCCAGAGTTATAATTCACTTTGGGCATATATAACAAAAAGTTGGAAAAAAAGATTAAAGATTACTTTGTATTCTTTTGGGTAAGTTATTTATATGCACAAATCACATTCATATATATTGTTTTTTCTTTTTTATACAGGAAAATATTGTAAATAGCAACATCTGAAATAAATGAATACTGGAAGCAATGAAGTTTCATGAAATTTGGAAATACAGGCCAGAAGATTACTCTATTATAACCTATATTTGTTAACAATCTTTTTCTACTTGCCTTGTTCCGTGTGTTTTCTACTAGGTATCACTTTTAATTTTCTTTACATATAGATTCAATAAAAAAAATATTAAATTATTACAATGACCTGGAACTACACTAAATAATCTTTAGTCTAAATTGTTCAATTTCATTTCATAAAATGAATGAATTTTTTTATTAACAGTAAATTAGTATTTATGGTCACACTATATAATATTAGTTTATCTTTACACCACAACTCCCCGTTTATCTTTACACCACAACTCCCAAGATATTACAACGAGATGCTACAGTAAAAGGTTCAATGAAAAGAGTCTCGCTGCACTAAACTGCTGTTTCATTTCACTTCTGTCCTCCTGATATGTTCTTTATATTGCTAAAAAATACATCCTTTCCTTTCTTGCATTCTATTTCAAAGTTCATATTCTCACTCATATATCCAGTTATTTTTATTTTTTTATTCATCTGCATGGAATTTATACTCTAAGTGGGATTCTGTTTGTATTCATGCTTCCATCTTTTATATAATTTACTTTTGGGTAACCTAGTGGCAGAAGAAAATTGAACTCTTGAGTGTCATTTGCCAAAGTTCAACCCACTGAGGATTAGAGTTCCTCCACAGGAAATCAATGTCACCAAGTTCTTCTGACAGTAATGCCCTTTTCAGGGAAAATTGCCCCTTATTTGAATTAATGCAACCTGCAACCATGGAGCTGTTATATATAAGTTCTGGGGTGGGGGGGGTTGAGTGTTTTTTTTTTTCAAGGAATGCAGTTCAGCGATTTTGATTCTTGATGCATTAAATTTCAGCCACTCATAGTGGAATCTCTAAACATTTTTAAGTGATAGAGAAGTGTTTACATTCATTTACTTGTATTTCTGATTTTCCTAAATTCACTATGTTTGTTTAACTCTGTTAAGTACATATTACGCCAGAGAAAAAAAACACTTTGAGGATGAGAGTGTGAAAGTCTGTGTATGTGTGTTTGTGAGAGACAGAGAGAGAGTTAGAGAAGAAATGATTTAATGTGGCTACATCTGAGGAAAGCCAGAACGGGACTGAAATGTGTAGGAATCAACTATCAAGAAAGTAACTTCTTAAAAAGAAAAGGACTTATTGCAATAATAATACCCATATTTAAAATAAGTTGTCAATGTTTCTGGGAGAATATAAGCAAAGATTTTGTCACATAAAGGGTGATAGCTAATTTCAACACCTTCTTGAGGTAATATTCATGTCAAAATGGGAAGGAATGTATGACTGCGTGAGAGAAACATGCATCAAATCTTACAAGGAGTGGGATGAGAGTGGTATGTTCAGGTAAGTATGACCTTCCAGTTATCCAGGAAGCAGGTATTTATGTAGGTTATATAGGCCAAACAATGTTTATCTATCATCTACACATCCAGCTATGGGGAAGCAGTAGAAAACCTTTTAAGCATTATAAACAGAATGCAAACAGTGAACCACAGAGAAACACATTTGTAAACTGCCAAATTTACATATTCACAGTATCACTGAAAACGCCAACATAAGCAACACTTTATTTTGCTGGTGTATGCTGTTTTATAATATACAGTAAACCATCACACAAGCATGGTAGTACTGTACAGGGACTATTACCAGATGTATATATTCCAAATGAGCTGACATATTCTGAGACAACTTTAAAACAAAACTTAGCATTTCAAGTCTGTCAAAAACTTTGGTTCCATGAATTACAATGCTGCATAAAAGCATTAATGTATACAGGCCTTCTAAATTCAAATTGCAGGATAGCTTTTACATTAATACTATTGGAGGATTTTTTTCCTGACAGTAAAAAATGCTATTTTTTTAACATGGGTACAAAACACGCACCCTCTTACAGTAAAACAAAGAAAATAATTGCATTTATTGCTGACACTGAATGTTTACAGTATATTTAAAATGTTTATGACTGCAAAGCATAAGCCACTCCTAACCTTCTTAATGTCTTTTTATATGATTGCCACCTAGCATGCAAAGTAACTAAATATGCAAGAACTCACAGCTTCTGCCTGAGCAAGTGAAATATGTAAATGCTTAACCCATCTAAATACCAGATCACAGCATCACTGCCTTAATCACAGTTATTACCCACTGAGGAACATTTTTCTGGACAGCAAGTCAGAAAATGCAGCTGTCTCTGTAGGTTGTTTCTGCTTCAGTAACTCAGACTATGAAAGGAGAAAAGAGAGAAGCATACTGCATATATTCAAATATGCTAAGAGAGCGAGAGTGAGAGAGGAGAAGATGCAGAGAAGGTAGGCTAGAAAAAAGAGGGAAAAATGAGAGAACAGACATATAACACACTATCTGAATGCTGGTTAAATGCGCACTCTTGTGAAACCATCTGCTACCACTGAAATTATTATTGCTAATCAAAGCAGATATATTATTTCTAAGAATAAATATTGACATTTTTCTAACTCTTTCCTCAGCTCCATAAGGAAAGGAAAGTTGTGTGCACTTACCATAAATGTAGATGTTCAAGTGTATTCACTGTTGCAGTCATTTGGGTTACCTGCTTGCATAGCCCTCAGTAGGCCTGAATATCAATGTCTTGGGTCCTGCGTCGGTTGCTGTCTCATCTTCCATGACGTCAGGTAGTCAGGGGTATAAAGCATGCAGCCGACACCATTACATCAGTTTTTCTTGCCCCAGATGTCAGGTGCCCCCCTAATGGGAAGCAAATATATATATATATATATATATATATATATATATATATATATATATATACAATGGTATACCTCCAACAAAAAAGCAAATACACCAAAAAGCTTTTGAACATAGTAAAGGAGAGTAGAGGTACAGCCAAAATAAGTTAGGGGGCTGGAGGGAGGGTAACCAGGACTGTAACAGTAAATACACTCAAACATCTACATTTATGCTAAGTATACACAACTGTACTATGTTCTTCATGTTTCACTGTTGCAGTCATCACATTTGGGTAGATTCCCAAAGCTAAGGATGGGAGGAGGAATTTAGATAGCATTAGGACCAGCTATAAGGCACTGCAAGACTGCAGTGGCAAAGACAGCTTTGGATTTAGAGAAAATTGGCAAATGGTAATGCTTGGTGAGAGTATGTACAGAACTCCAGGTAGCAGCTTCTAGGATGTCTCTGGTAGGGACACCTCTGAGAAAGGCTGTAGAGGTAGATGAAGCCCTGGTTGAATGGGGTCTAATCCCCTGTGGGATAGGTTTTCCATGGTGCTTATAGCAGAAATTAATGCAATGGCCTATCCATTTAGAAATGGTTTGCTTTGAAATAGCCTTCCCCTCTGCCCCTGCAGCAAATGCCACCAGCAGTTGTTCAGATTTCCTTTGAAGTTTAGTCCTGTCCAAGTAAAATCTAAGTTTTCTGTGCACATCTAAGGAGTGCAGTATGCGTTCCCCTTTGTTCTGTGGATTAGAAAAGAAGGTTGGCAAATGAATAGACTGATTAAGAGCCACACTGGATACCACCTTGGGCATGAAGAAGGGATTGGTCCTGAGGGACACCCTAACCGCATGAAAGATGATGAAAGGCTCCACTGCCATAAGGGCCTGTAATTCAGACACCCTTCTTGCTGAAGTGATTGCTAAAAGGGAAGGCTGTTTTCCAAGAAAGGAATTTTAACTCTGCACTTGCAGCTGGCTCAAAAGGAGGAAGAGTGAGTTTTTCCAATACAAAGTTAAGGTCCCAGGCTGGAGTTGGGGCTCTCCTGGGTGGTCTTAAGTTTTTGGCCCCTCTGAGGAACTGCTTGAGCAGTGGATGAGAGAAAGGGGGTGGTTCTGTGTTGTAATGAGCTAAAATGGCTGAGGTGTGAATTTTGATGGAGGAAAAAGAAAGGCCCTTGTGAAGCATCTCAGTTAAGTATTGAAGAATCTGAGGTAAGTTGGGCGCTGCTGTGCCCATCTCTTGAGTTTGGTTCCAGGCACAGAATCTTTTCCATTTTTCAGCATAAGATTTTCTAGTACTAGGCCTCTTTGCCTACAAAATGACATCCAACACTTGTTTACTGAGGGATGGTAACAGAGAGATTAGGTAATTAGCCAGACTGCCAGGTTCAGGGTTTGAAGCTGAGGGTGCAGAATCTGGCTCTCCTGCTCTGACAGTAGGGTAGGGGTCTGAGGCAGGTGCCATGGAGCCAGCAGTGACACACTGCGCAAGAGGGGGTACCAGTTTTGACGTAGCCAGTCTGGTGCAATCAATATTGTTCTTGGTTTGTCCTGTTTGATCTTTAGTAGTACTTTGGAGAGGAGAGGCAGAGGGGGAAAGGTATAAACTGATAGATTTTTCCAGCTGAAGGACATGGAAAGCTTGTTTGTGGGAGTCCTTGTGCAGAATTTGTCCAATTGGTAGTTCTGGGGGGAGGCAAACAGGTCTATACCTGGGCTCCCCCATTTCTTTATCAGCATGTTGAAAGTCTTTGGTTCCAGTTTCCACTTGTGTGGGTCCATGAGATTTCTTCTTATTTCGTCTGCCAGTGTATTTAGTTTTCCTGGCAGGAATTGAGCCTGTAGAAGCACTTGGTACCTCAAGGCTGTGTTCCACAGAGCCATGGCTAGTCTGTAGAGGGGGTAAGAATGGGTACCACCCTGCTTGTTTATGTACCACATAACAGTGGTGTTGTCCGTCTTTATCATTAATTGTCCTGGAAGAATGTGGTCCTTGAAGGCTGTCAGAGCGTTCTGTACAGCTAATACTTCTTTTTGATTGATATGCAGGTGCATTTGACTTGGGTTCCATTTGCCCTGAATGAACTTCCCTGCCAGGTGAGCCCCCCATGCATAGTCTGATGCATCTGTTGTTAGAGTTTGGGCGGCAGGGGGTAGAGTGAATGGCAGTCCCTTGTTTTGGTGGCAGGCCTCTGCCCACCAAAAGAATTCTAACCATAGGCAAGGTATAATAGGAATCATTGCTTCTAAATCCTGATAATGTTGACACCATAGGCTTTTTAGATACCATTTTAGTTTCCTCATATGCAGTCTTGCATATGGAATTATTAGTAGAATGCAGGAGGTCATGAACCCCAAGGCTTGCAGTATTTGCATTGCAGATAGCAGGGTCTTTGTGACCATTAGTTTGAGGTAAGTTGTCAAATGAATTTGTTTCTCTGGCATGAGGAAAGCCATCTAAGAAGTTGCGTTCAAGCTTGCTCCCAGGAATATAATTTGTTGACAGGGTACAAGATGTGATTTTTTCATTTATGGTGTACCCCAGACAAGTTAGCACCTTTTGTACAAATGCCAGATGATTCAAAAGTATGTTCTGGCTTTCTGCCTGAATTAGACAGTCGTCCAGGTATGGGTATATTTGAATATTTCTTTGCCTGCAAAATGCAATGACTGGAGCTAGACACTTTGTGAATACCCTGGGCGCAGTAGATAAGCCAAAGGGCAGTGCAAAGAACTGTATGTAGCCTGCTTTGAAGCGTAGGTATCTTCTGCAAGATTCCCTGATTGGGATGTGCAGGTAGGTTTCCTTTAAATCCAGTGTTGCCAACCAGGCATCTTTGCCTAGCATAGGAAGCAACTGGTGAAGAGTTAGCATCTTGAATTTTGGAATCACCAAAAAGGTGTTTAAGATAGAAAGGTCCAGGATAGGACGCCATGAATTGTCTTTTCTGGGTACCAGAAAAAGTCTTGAGTAGAAACCTTGTCCATTTTCCTCTTCTGGTACAGTTTGAATAGCCTTTATGCTTAAGAGAGAGAGTACTTGCTTTTGAGCCTCTGCCCACTGATTTGGGGGTAGATCTGGCCAGCTGTTTGGGGTTGGTAACGTGTGGAAGTGAAATCTGTATCCTTGGGAAACTATATTTAAAACCCCTTTGTCCTGGGTAATGAGTTGCCAGTTTTTGGCCTGCAGTACAATCTTTCCCCCTAAAGGAGCAGTCAGTTGAGAAGTGCTTGGAAGTTTTAAAGTTAAGTCACTGAGACAGCTTACCATAGGGGGGAGTCTTACTACTCCCTGATTTGGAAGTGGGAGCCCCCCACTGCTTAGTCCTGTGCGTACCTTGGGACTGAAGCCTGGGTGTTCTGCTGGTTCTGGGTTTGGACTGAGAAGGCCTAGAAGAGGCAGGAAAGGATGAATTCTTAGAGGGCCAATGCCTACTAAATCTTGGAGGCTGTACTTGTAGGAAGTCTTTAACGGTTTGCATAGATTTAGCTTTTTCCTCCATCTTTTTAAGAACTTCTACTTTGTTGCCAAACAGCCGGTCCTGATTTAAGGGAGCATCCAGCAATTTAGCTTTAACATGATCTGGCAAAGATTGCTCCTTAAGCCAAGCATGCCTTCTAAGTACAGACCCAGTGACAGCAGCCCTGCAAGATGCCTCTAGTGAATCAAAACCACATTGCAAAATATGTTTTCCAACCTGTTCAGCATAATGCATTAAATCCTGTAAATCCTTATTTTTAGAACACTCAGGAATCAACATCATTTTCTGTTTAAGCAATCCAATAATATGCTGCTGATACTTTAACATATGAAACTGACAGTTTAAGGCCCTAATGGCCAAGGTTGCAGAAGTGTATACCTTCTTACCCCATCTATCCAGCGCCCTAGAGTCTCTATCAGAAGGGGTAGGATTTTTGGCAGTAGTAGCCATAATGCCCTTGGGTCCCTGTGAAATGGTCTCAGGATCCGCAGTAGGATTTTTAAAAAGGAACTTGTGAGAATCAGGAACCCTATAATATCTATCAGGTTTTCTGAGAGCAGGAGGTAAAGAGTCAGGGGCCAAGCTAGATTCCAAAAAAGCATCATCAACAATGTCTAGTACAGGATGGATAGCTAAAGGCCTGTGTTGAGGCAGGAGTAAGAAATCCCTAAGCCTCTTTTTAGAATCAGAGTAATCTTGGCTTTCCCAGTGAAAATGCTCCCTAAGAGTATGCAAGGTTTCACCAAAACAGAAATCCTCTGGGGGGAAGCAGAGGGAATAGAGTCCTCTGCATCAGAATCCTCATAGGTAGATAAGGGTAAGTCCTGGTCATCAGAGGAAACAGAAATTTCATAATCCTGGTCAGAAGTATCATAAGCAATTTCATTCCTAGGCCTCTTAAAAGGGGAAAGTTGGCTTCCCCTGATTAAAGTAATAAGGTCTTCAGCCATTCTTATCATTTGTTTTTTAGGCATAGAGGCCTGACCATGTGGTCAGGGTGTCAGTTTTCTAGGCATGGTTCGAGTTTTAGGCCTTGAAGAAGAAGATGGCGTCGGTTTAATATGGAAGTTAGTAGGCCTGAATACACCCTCAGAAGCCGGTGCCTGCACAGCATCTCTGGACCCATCTAAGGTAGAGACATCTGCAGGTTCTACAGTTGAAGCATCTTGCGGAATACCAGACTCTGAATGGGTCTCAGTAGAGGCCTGCAAATCTGAAGTAGCGGGTATCAGGGTAAAGCGCCTCACTGAATACCGACGAACTGGCGACTGGCTTAGGAGAAGCGTCGTCTGCAGCTTTGGACCTAGGCGTCCTGTCTCTGTCTTTATCTTTGCATTTTTTGGGAATATCGGTAGTCAGATGGCTTACCAAAGACGTATCTGGATAATTGAACTGAGTACCAAAATATTTAGAAGCATAAATATACCGATGATGGATAGTTCGTTGCTTAAATAAGGCACAAAACCGACAGCGAGGTACGTTGTGGTCAGGCCCTAGGAAAGGAATACAGTAAGAATGAAAATCTTTACGAGGTATTTGCTTTCCACAAGAAATACAATTATTGACTTTTACTGACATTGGTTTAGAGAAAGAAAAAGTTTCCCCAATGGGGTACTTAGCTTTAGTTGAAGACTTTGGTTCTGAAACTCGAAAACGAAAATTTCAGGAGTCAGCCGACCGGCACTTGCGAACTGCTTCTGCTTCAGGCACCGCACGGCAAGAAAGACTGATGTAATGACATCGGCTGCATGCTTTATACCCCTGACTACCTGACGTCATGGAAGATGAGACAGCAACGGACACAGGACCCATCTTTGATAATCAGGCCGATTGAGGGCTACTGCAAGCAGATAACCCAAATGATATGACTGCAACAGTGAAACACGAAGAACATCCTGTTTATGACCCAGGTGACCTAGGATCTCCTAGTGACCTGAGTGTTAGATCACCCTCAAAGAGAAGGAGCAAGCAACTAATGCCAGAGAAACTATTCAGGCAGAGGAATGCATCTCTGTCTACTGCATTACTGACCACAATAAGAGGCTGCGTGTAGCAGCAAATCAAAACAAAGACCAAGATATGCACTTCCTGTGCATGGCTGAGTCATAGTGGAAGTGTTCATTCATGGGATTCAGCATTGTGATCACTCACACTTATCAGTGCTGCCACAGGGATAGTAGGGTTAAGGTCATACCATAAATAACCCTGATGGCTGCTTGGATGATGCCTTACGATAATTGACATTCAAATCCGAAGAATAAATATTTGGATCAGTCTATGGGAGGGTTGTTGCTCAGCATGGATAGAAAAAATAGATGATCGCAACAAACAAGCTGACTCTGTCCAGCTTCCTACTAGAAGTATGATGCAGCAGGACAGGTACAGCAGAATTTAAAGAGATGACAGCTGTTGACAAGTACAGCAGCAATTCCTATGTTAGACTGACATACCTCTGGGGTATGGTCCATTTGCCCAGGAGCGCTCCTTTGACAGGAAGCAAAAGAATGTCTGTGAATGAATACTATGCATTCTTTTTCCTTAAGCCACTCCATTGTTTATTCAGTACTCACAGAAAAGAAACCGTAGACTCTGAAACAAACTGTTAAAGTGCTTTATAATGATAGCAAAAAACATTCAAGGTAAAGCATTGTTCAGTGTGTCTAAATCTGGAAATCGTGAAATGCTTTACTGAAGGAACACTATCTAGCAATAGTGCTGCAGAATTGTGAATCCACAGCTAGTGACATTTCATGTATTAGTATTACTGCAGATAATGTCTATTAACACTCGTCTCAACAGGACAGAGGGATGGAGCACTGATTGACAGTAACTCAGATGAGATGCATTTGATTAACAGCTTGGATGCTGGAGGAGCCAGGCAGGAGGTAAGAAGGGACATGTTTCTGCCAGTTTGCTAACCTTAGAAAGGAAGGAAGTACAGAGAGTTTCTGCTGGTGATGATATGTCCCTATTGATGGTGACAGTGCTGTAAGCATGCATCAAATTGCCATTAAACTTCAATACAGAATGGAGGAAATGCAGTTAACTTATGCTATGTCCGGTGGTGTGCTCTGTCCACGTAAGGCATGCAAAAAAAACGCTAATAAGCAAAACAGTGTATGCGATACTGACAGATGCTCTGCTCCAAGCCACTTCCTCTTCTTGACCTGCCAGTGGAGCAGTCGTAGATCCAGGGGGTAGTAATAGGGACACTAAGAAACAAATGGAACTATGGGAACAGATAGTGGTCAGCTGGAAAGTACCTGAAGAGGACTAGAATAAATAAAAAACAAATAAATGCATCTATTACTAAACAAGATGCAACAAATCTAAGATCCCAAATTGCAAAGCAGTGGCTGTATATGAAAATCCTGCAATACCACCTAGCACTGGTGTGCAGAGTATCCTAAGTTTGAACGGTCATTAAATAATGGTGATTAAACTTGTGGCATTCACCACTGTTCACACCCACCCTGCCCACAGTGTATCTCACTAGACTGTATTGTGGCCGTGCATGAAGTAAATGAATCATACCTCTCAACTTCCTAGCACAAGAAATCTGGACAAAGGCTACAAAAATGAGGAGTCAAAGGCCCAAAAATAGGGACAGATTTTAAAAATTGCTCTTATAAACTTAGAAAGCTGCTAGAATAAGAGGTTTTGTATTAGCATGCATTTTCTGGAGGATATGAAGTCTGAAACTCAAATGTATGCCATTATTTAGTGACTTCAGTCCTTAGAGATTTGCCAGAAGACCACAAATATTATGAGGAATGGACCAAAAATATGAGGTAAAAATCTGGACATTCTGTGAAAATCTGTACAGTTGAGAGGTATCAGTGAGTTCTACAGCATTTGAAAAAGGGTGATTGTGAGGTGTTGTTCAGAGAGGGGTTAAGGCAGACACTGGGTGGCAGGGAAGAGTTACCGAACAGCTGGGTAACTACAGCAGAGCTAGTAAGGGAGACTGCTAGAAAGGTGCTTGGTGTGACATCTGGACAGAGGAAGGAGGACAAGGAGACCTGGTGGTGGAATGAGGAAGCACAGGACAGTATACAGAGGAAGAGGTTGGTGAAGAAGAAGTGGGATTGTCAGAGAGATGAAGAAAGGAGACAGGAGTATAAGGAGATGAGGCGCATGGCAAAGAGAGAGGTGGCGAAGGCTAAGGATAAGGCATATGGATAGTTGTATGAGAGATTGAACACTAAAGAGGATGAAAAGGACCAGTACCGATTGGCTAGACAGAGGGACAGAGCTGGGAAAGATGTGCAGCAGGTAACGGTGATAAAGGATAGTGAGGGAAACGTACTCACAAGTGAGGAGAGTGTGTTGAGCAGATGGAAAGAGTACTTTGAGGGGCTGATGAATAAAGAGAATGAGAGAGAGAGAAGGTTGGATGATGTGGGGATAGTGAATCAGGAAGTGCAACGGACTAGCAAGGAGGAAGTAAGAACAGCTATGAAGAGGATGAAGAATGGAAAGGCTGTTGGTCCAGATGACATACCTGTGGAAGCTTGGAGGTGTTTAGGAGAAATTCCACTGGAATTTTTAACCAGATTGTTTAATGAAATCTTGGAAAGTGAGAAGATGCCTGAGGAGTGGAGAAAACGTGTTTTGGTACCATTTTTTAAGAATAAGGGTTATGTGCAGATCTGTAGTAACTACAGAGGGATAAAATTGATCAGTCACAGCATGAACTTATGGGAAAGAGTAGTGGAAGCTAGGTTAAGAATGGAGGTGATGATTACTGATTAGTAGTATGGTTTCATGCCAGGAAAGAGCACTACAGATGCGATGTTTGCTCGAAGAGTGTTGATGGAGAAGTACAGAGAAGGTCAGAAGGAGTTGCATTGTGTCTTTGTGGACTTAGAGAAAGCATATGACAGGGTGCCTGGAGAGGAATTGTGGTATTGTATGAGGAAGTTGGGAGTGGCAAAGAAGTATGTAAGAGTGGTACAGGATATGTACAAGGGTAGTGTGACAGCAGTGAGATCTGCAGTGGGAGTGACGGATGCATTTAAGGTGGATGTGGGATTACATCAAGGATCAGCTCTGAGCCCTTTCTTATTTGCAGTGGTGATGGACAGGTTGACAGACGAGATCAGACAGGAGTCCCCGTGGACTGCGATGTTTGGAGATGGCATTGTGATATGTCGTGTGAGTAGGGAACAGGTTGAGGAGACCCTGGAGAGGTGGAGATATGCTTTAGAGAGGAGAGAAATGAAGGTCAGCAGGACTACAACAGAATATATGTGTATGAATGAGAGGGAGGATAGAGGAATGGTGAGGATGTAGGGACTACATTTGGCAAAGGTTGATGAGTTTAAATACTTGGGATCAACAGTTCAGAGTAATGGTGAGTGTGGAAGAGAGGTGAAGAAGAGAGTAAAGGCAAGGTGGAGTGGGTGGAGAAGAGTGTCAGGAATGATTTGTGACAGACAAGTACCAGTAAGAGTGAAAGAGAAGGATTACAAGAGGGTAGTGAGACCATCTACGTTATATGGGTTGGAGACAGTGGCATTGACGAAAAGGCAGGAATCAGAGCTGGATGAGGCAGAGTTAAAGATGTTAAGATTTTCACTGGGTGTGAAGAGGGTAGACAGGATTAGGAATAAGCATATTAGAGGGTCAGCCCAGGTTGGACGGTTTGAAGACAAAGCCAGAGAGGCGAGATTGCATTGGTTTGGACAAGTGCTGAGGAGGGATGCCGGGTATATTGGGAAAAGGATGCTAAGAATGAAGCTGCCAGGTAAGAGGAAAGGAAGAAGGCCTAAGATAATGTTTATGGATGTGGTGAGAGAGGACATGCAGGTGGTTGGCGTGACAGAGCAAGATGCAGAGGACAGGAAGAAATGGAAACAGATGATCCACTGTGGGGACCCCTAATGGGAACAGCTGAAAGAAAAAGAAGAAAAAAAGAAGAAGTTACTAGGAAATTCAGGCTAAGCCACCAGGTAAGTGGGCCTTGACAACCACAAACTGCTGCTGCTAGCATCAGTAGAGCTACTAGGTCACCAGTGGTTCCTTATGACATGGTTGGCCATTGTGGTGCAACTCATATACTTCAAGTAATTGTGTACAGTCTTAAAGGAGTTACAACTCAGCCTCTGGATAACCCTTGAGCCCTTGACTGCTGGAGAAAAGATTTGCACTCACAGGATCTATGGCAGATGGACTTCATCAACTGATTACTGTGCTGTTCTTATAATGTAGTGCTCTACTGATGGATGTTTCTCTTCCATGTCTGGGAACTGATGGTTTTGACTGTTTTAATAATGTATGACTTTATTAAACATGCCACTCCAAAGTTAAAAATCCATGAAGAGTAAGACATCAATGTGACAAGAGGATGAAGAGGGCATGTGTCAAGTCTTACAGTTACTTAAAGATAAGATACAGCTTCAGTAGGGCTCTTATGTGCAATGCTTGAAGATGACTACAGATGCAATGTGTATTGAACTTGTATCTCCCTGCATTACATATGCATTTTATTTATTTATTTAACATTTGTTAACTGGATAAGTAGCTGATGTACAGATGCTTTTCAGCCATGACCCAGGCCACAAGAGCAGATGAAAATTATATACCTATACATACATACATATAGAGAGAGAGAGACCTAGTCAATGTAGCACAGCCAATCAACCAACATGTTTTTGGTATGTGTAAGGAAACTGGAACACATGAAGAAAGCCCTTAAGACATGTGAAGAGCATGCAAACTCCACACAGACGGTGACTAAACATCAGAACTCAGCCACTGTCCCATGAGCTACTGATATTGCCACCGATTCACCATGCTGTTTGTGGTTCATTACCTGTCCCTTAAAACATGTGTATTACAAATATAAGCTTGCACGAGGCATACACCTGGTGAATGGTTTGCATTTCCAAACCTTTTTCAGCAAACTGTACTTAAAATAATGTGATATGGTACAGAATCAAGGAATGTGGGCACTGTTGATTTACATAAAGATTGTTGAACAGTCTGAAATCCACCTTAATAAGGATAGCTGCAGCCAGTTATATTTTAAATACATTTTTGCAGACTCTGAGGCAATAAACAGATTAGCTGCAACTCATTATGTAGATTCTTTTATGCTTCTTCTACAGGTAACACTGATTTGGCTTAGACATTATAAGGAGCTGTCCTTACTGTTTCCTCATGGTTTTATAGCAAATCATCAAATGTTAGATACTTAAATCTGAGGTCAAAACAGTCTGAAACTTCAAATCACTGAACACTTGAATACCAAATGTTAGTTCAGAAAATCAGCAGATAATGGGACAGTGTTTAGCAAAGAGACAAGTTCCCCTAAGCCTTGTATACCTCTGCAGCTCTGAGGTCAGAAAATGTTGGAAGGGGGTGTGGCAATCTGCTTTCTGCAATGTAATGATTAATACATAGAAGTAATTATAATAATGTGCTGAGGTGTGGAGTTACAAAGCTTCAAATGACAGGCATATGGGATATTTCCTGCTGAAAAAAAAAGCTTTTTTTTACAGATCTGATAGCTCCTGTAATGTTATAATATATTAAGCTGTAGTAGGTCAAATGCCTGAGCAAGGCTTTGTTGGCCAAATAAGAACTGACACATTGTTACATAACTGCAACTTCAATCATATGAACACCTCTAACCAAAAACAGCACAAACATCTGTTTCTTTGATTCTATCTAGCCATGACAGTCTCATAAAAAGCAACACAAACTCTGGTACTGAGCAGTCAGTGTATTTAGTGATCCGAATATTTAATATTCTAGCTTTGACGTCCAATGATTTAATTAAATGAGGGTCAAGTATTTGCCATTAACCCTTACACAATCATGGGTAAATCCATAGGTGCATAGGTTCATAGGTAGGTACTAGGCTATTAGCCCAAGGGCCTAAGTAAGCCTAGCCAACAAGGTTCCCTGGCTTACGTCACCCAAGAAAGTTATTTTCCTGTGGTAATATGATAACTCTTTGAACCAAAATTATTATGCACAAAATCTGTGCGGTGCAAACATGAGTTCTCTCCCTGAATAACAGTGCATAAACTATTGAAAATAAAATCAATAACCATAACAAAGCTTGTAACATTTATAAAGGATATAGCCAAAACATTTATCCCCTAAGTAAAATGTATATTTTATGACAGTAATAATGTAGAAATCATTTATTGTAAATAATCTGCCATCTAGTTATATATCCATGATATAGCATAAGGTGGTTCTAATTTAGTGTTTTTAAACAGTGAGTAAATTTTGATGAACTGTGTGAAAAACAGCAGAGTGAGAAAAATAAGACAAAAAGTGCCACAGTATCAGTCTGGCTGTATTATACAAGAAGACTGTCCTAGTTGCACTGACAAGTACCGTGGAAGTGGGCAGCTGGAATTCACATTGCCTTGTCTCAAACTACTGCCCCCTGTGGACACTGCTGCTCAGCACAAGTAGTTGTATTTGCACTCTACAGAGTTGTGCGTGCACATTTATGGAAACTCAATTTAACAACTGATTGACTTCCATTTTTTCCCACATGGTTTGTGTATGCTTTATTACAATAC
This sequence comes from Protopterus annectens, assembly GCF_019279795.1. Classification (NCBI taxonomy): domain Eukaryota; kingdom Metazoa; phylum Chordata; order Ceratodontiformes; family Protopteridae; genus Protopterus; species Protopterus annectens. The sequence continues at coordinate 484,715,340 of NC_056741.1, read as the reverse complement.
ACTGTTGTATCTTAAAACTGCCAAACTGTTGCCATCACCACCATCATCATTTTCTAAAATATTTGTTCTATGACAGTGGTAGCAGGATAAGGAGAGGAGGCCTGACTTTCCTATCCCCAACAAGAGTTTCCAGCTTGTATACAGTAGACTCCCTGTTATCCAGTCTCCTGGGACCAGAGTTTAGGCTAGATAAACAAATGGCTGGTTAATCAGAAAAAACATACAAAATAATATTTATGGGTTATAAATCAGCTAGAATAACAGGATTTTGTTAGTATGCATTTTTCTAATGAATATGAAGTCTAAAACTCAAATGTCTCTCATTATTTATCCCAGAGGAGGCACAAGTATTGTTCTTCTCTGTTGTCTATTGCTAGGACTATGGCAGAAATTTGATGGCTGGTTAAAGAGAGGCTGGACAAGAGGGAGTCTACTGTAGATAGATTCACCTGCTATTCCCAGGCAAGCTGAGAGGTATAATCCCTCCACAATATCCTTCATCTGCAACAGGGTCTCTCCCCAGTAAGCTGTGCCAGGTGCCCCTTCAGTAGGTGGTCCATGGAATGCATCCTTACAAGGTGCCCAGACCATCTCAACTGACTCTTCCCCACACAGCGGTGTAGTGCCCATACACAGTGTCAGCTTGGATTACCCAACTCCTTGGTCTACCATCAAGAGTGGGTATAATCTGAGAACAGGCTATAGTTTTGATGACAGGCTATATCAGTAACCTCATTCTGTTCAATACCAAATAAACCATGACTATTTGAGATGATGGGTACACAGGCTGACAAGTAAACAGAACGTTTCTCTTCTCTGGCTCTTGAATCCCTAACACAGTCACATACATCTCCCACAATAATGCTGCCAATGTCCCAAGCTGCTATTCAGTAGCCTGATATCCTCAACCCTCAGTCAAGTACAACACCGCAACACATTTAAAGTCTTCCAACAGAGGAAGCTGCTGTATCTTTACCTGGAGAGATTAATTCACATTTCCAGGTAAGCCATGCCTCCTGATTATGAACTGCTGATTTTTTAACCTAATAACTTCACAGTGAGCAATTAATTATTTCAGCGCATGCTAGAAATTACAGTAATTTGTTGCTAAGACAACATAATCTGCAAACAATAAATATGTAACCTTACAAATCCTGACTGGAGGTCCTACAAACTCTGTTTTTGCCTTGATCTCCTTGCCATAAAAATCACAAATGGAAGGTGAGAAAAGACACGCTCTTAGCACAGTGTTGCTTACCTCTTCAATGTATGCGACTCAAAACAAAGAATGCAGACACAAACAGCATGGAGCAGTGCCCCTGAAATGCCTTACTGTTGTAGCATGGAGCAGCACCCCTAAAATACCTTACTGTTGTAGCATGGAACAGCACTCCTAAGATGCCTTACTGTTGCCTCATGGAGCAGCACCCATAAAATGCCTTACTTCTACAGCATGGAGCAGTGCCCCTAAAATGACTTACTGTTGTAGCATGGAGCAGCACCCCTAAAATGCCTCACTGTTGTAGCATGTAGCAGTACTCATAGGATTCCTTACTGCTGTACTATGGAGCAGCACCTCTAAAATGCCTTACTGTTGCTGTATGGAGCAGTATTGCTAAGATACCTTACTGCTGTAGCATAAAACAGCACCGCTAGGATGCCTTACTGTTGTAGCATGGAGCAGCATCCCTAGGATGCCTTACTGTTGTAGCATGGAGCAGCATCCTTAGGATGCCTAACTGTTGTTGCATGGGGTAGCACCCCTAAAATTCCTTATTGTTTTAGCATGGAGCAGCTACTGTAGCATGGAGCAGCACCCCTAAATGTCTTACAGTTGTAGCATGGAGTATTACCCCTAAAATGCCATACTGTTATTGAATGGAGCAGCACTCCTAGGAAGCCTTACTGATGTAACATGGAGCAGTATCCCTAAAATGCCTTACTGTTGTAGAATGGAGCAGTACCCCTAAAATGCCTTACTGGTGTAGCATGGAGCAAAATTCCTAGGATGCCTTACTGTTGCAGCATAGAGTACCACCCCTAAAATGCCTTACTGTTGTAGCATGGAGCAGGACCCCAAGGATCCTTTACAGTTATTGCATGGAGCAGCACCCCTGAAACACCTTACTGTTGTAGCATGGGGCAGTATTCTTAAGATACCTTACTTTTGTGGCATAGAACAGCACTGCTAGGATGCCTTACTTTTGTGGCATAGAACAGCACCCTTAAAATGCCTTACTGTTGTAGCTTAGAGAAGCACCCCTAAAATGCCTTACTATTGTAGCATGTAGGAACATTCCTAGGATGCCTTACTGTTGTTGCATGGGGTAGTACCCTAAAATGTCTTACTATTGTAGCATGGATCACCTGTTGTAGCATGGAGCAGAACCTATAAATGTCTTACAGTTGTAGCATGGATGAGTACCCCTAAAATGCCTTACTGTTGTAGCATGGAGCAACATTCCTAGGTTGCCTTACTGTTGTAGCATAGAGCCACACCCCAAATATGTCTTACTGCTGTAGCATAGAGCAGCACCCCTAGAATGCCTTACTTTTGTGGCATATTACAGCACCCCTAAAATGCCTTACTGTTGTAGCTTACAGAAGCACCCCTAAAATGCCTTACTGCTGTGGCATGGAGCAGCACCCATATGATGCCTTACTTTCCTAGCATTAAACAGCACCTCTGAAATACCTTACAGTTGTAGCCCTCCCCATAAGACATTTTAGTGTGCATGCTCAAATGCCTTCTTCAAGTCCAAGTTGCTGATCCACTATTAAGCAGTGAGGATGGAATCTACACTGCTCATCTGAAACAAACACTCAGCTACTGGAAAAGGGTAACTTCCAAATAACCAGGGGATACACTTTCTCAGAGAAGCTGAGGGGAGTGAGCATAGTGTGGAGGAAATCAAAACAGCAACGTGGAAGCAGGAGTATGCAAGCCATGGCTCTCTCCTTATCTGTCTATGTATACATATATAATATTATATACATATATACAAGAAGTTTGGGAAACAAGAGTACATAGAGCACATCACTTTCTATCTCCTGCCCCTTCTCTATGTATGCATATTATATCTCTATACGTATATCAGATTCTCTTAGCCTTTGTCATACAGCAGACCGTACACCGGGAGATTCAACATCTCAAGCAAATTATATTCAAACTGCAGTACAGCACAACTGGATATGAAGGCAGAATTTCCTATTGGATAGCTTTTACTCAAGACTCAAGTGTGAATGTATTCCTCCATCTTTATTACCTTTTATAAACATGTATATTGTACTTCATTAAATGCAACTATATATAACTGGGCTTTAGCTGACAATGTGCTGATGAATAAACAACGTGCCTGGGGTAGTTACAGTTCTAGTGGTAAATAGCAAAAGATGTTTAAGGACTGTTTCCTCTCCATTTGTTTCAAGTCAGAACATACATGTTAGTGACCTCACAGTGCTGCTTGTAGCATAGACTGAGCTGCAGGTATGAGATCATTAGGTTAACTTATAAGTCTGAATAAATACCAGAAAATAAGTAATCAACTGCATAAGAAGCAATCATATTTCTGAAGCAAAGTTGTTGCCTTCTCCTTACAAAAAAAAAAAAGAGAAAGAACATTGACAAGCGATTGTTTTATTTTGTACCAGAATAATATGGATCATGTACTGTAAGGAATAATACATGCTCCTTTACTATAAAAATATGAAACCCAGGTAGTGATCCAAAGCAACAAGCCTTTATTCATCACAGAAGAGCGATCCTCAGTAACAAAAAAAAAAAATCAGAAATACTTTACAATGTTAAACATGTCAGCTTTTATATACTTAGAAGTAGGTGTGGAAAATATATGTATTGTTTAATTTTAAACCAGCCTATTCCAGGCAAGCAATATAAACAGGGCTGTAAAAGTGCATTTAAGAACAGCAAGTACCCACCCCCCACACACTACTACTGATTAGAGCAAACTAAATCCTAGTTAAGGAAAACCCTACCTATTTGCAAACGACATTCCAAAGTCAGATATTAAGAAAAGCATACTGCCGCGGTGGTACGGCGGTAGCGTTGTTACCTCACAGCAAAAGGTTCTCCCATTCGATTCTTGGCTGGGCTTGGGAGTGCCTTCTGTGTGGAGTCTGCATGTCCTCTCCGTGGTTGGGTAACGTGCGAAAGACATGTGTGCATAAATGGGCGTGCCTTCATTGAAAGTTGGGCGTTGAGCTGGCACCGCGGTGTTTCGTAAAAATCTACTGCCAATCATTATCGGACCGGAGTTCCGTTGTGGCAACCCCTTACCAGGAAAAGCCGAAAGACAAACAACAACATAACATATATATAAAAAGACTGACTTTTAACTAAAATCGTTTTCGGCTAACTAATGCCATAAAGCCTTCATCAGGTCTGTGACAAGAACTAAAATCATATACACAGATAGATAAGTAAAAAGAGCTAACTAGATAGATGCAAGAAAAAACACACACAGCTATCTAACCATAAACATTACTTAATTAGAACACTATAAATATAAATATATATCTCTGTAATAATATCTAATAAACATCCATGTATATGTATTAGTGCGCACAGAAACTAAATTATTCACAGCTCAGAAAAAATGTCAGTGCTTTGCAGATGAGAAAAAAAAAAACACCTGTCATGACAGTTTTCATGTTTACAGCACCAAAAAATGTTTATACAATGAAAACCAGTAGAAATACACAAAAATACAGAAAACAGTGGATGAAGTAAACTAGTAACGTATAAAATTGTGAAGGTGTGTGCATGAATGTGCACCAGTATGCTAAAAGGGGGAATTACACCAATATTTTACAGTAATAGTGGCATGAAAAAAAAATGCATTTTGAATTTACCATTTAAGTCTCTGGTGTAATGCAAGAGTGTGTTAAATCTAATCAAAGCAGAATCCAGGTTAAAGTAACTAAGCATATATAAATGTATACACATTCTATATAACATTTTTTTTTTTTTTTTAGTATGTTGGTATCTGGCATTTTTTTCCTCAACACTTTTTTTGGTGAGGTTGGAACGAGACAGAATCCTGGCTTTGTTCATTTTTTATTTTTATTTTTATTTTTTCTTCATTATAAACAAGCATGGACTGATTCCTCAACATTGCCATAGTAATTAATGAATGTCGCAAGACTCTAATGCCACAGTGATGACCTGTCATGAGCAGGAACACGGAACTATTAACAGTATGAGACCTTTCATTATTCTTCAGTTACCACACAATGAAATGTTGCTACAAAAATATGCAACATTGCCACTCTTGTTATAGTGTTTTTTTTTCTCTCTGTTATGGAAATGTGATGCACTGTTTCATGAAAGCAGACAAAGCAGTATAAGAAAAGAGACAAGTAACAAGAAGAAGCCAAAATCTGCTAAAAGCACCTTAAAAAAGCCCCAAAGCTTCAAATGTCTGGCATTGTTTATATTCACAGCTTTTCACTATAGCTGCACTAGATGTTTGTGGTTCCTCATTATCTTCAAAAAATAAAAGCTGCACGACTGTGATTTCTGTCACTGTTAAATCTTCACACGGTTGCCAAGTTTTGTAAAATCTCTTCAACCTCACTTCCAAAACTTTGTCAGCAACATGGCAGGATCTTGACAGGATTCAGAAATAATTTGTATAGCATGCAAAGCTTATATATGCAGTTTACCAGCACCAAGGATAAATGGAATACAGTTATGAACACTTTAGTTATCCAATCAACATCAAGTTTTAGGAGGAGGAAGGAAACAATAGTACCCAGGGAAATCTGCACAGACATGAATTAGGTACACAATATCTCATGGCAAATGTGACCAAAAGTCAACACTGTAGCTTTACCCCTGGTGCAGTAAGGCAGAGATCACACTATTTCATTTTGGTAGGCTTTTTCCACACATCTAGTTTCACTAAATTCCATTCGGAGTGCAACTTTAACTTCAAGAATAACATTACTAGTGCAGATTAGGATATACATTGCATTATGGTAAATTAACATTGTAAACAAAGAAAATCCAAGGAGTTTGTCTCCTCAACAAATTTCTCAAATCTTTATACAAACTCATCATACAGTTACTTTGTTGCTTAATGCTGAACTGCACACACAAATGTATTATCATTTTGCCTAGCAGATGTCTTATTTTTTATGACTTGAAATAGGAACATTGCTCAATCACAATTTGTTCAAGCAAGTCATTTTGGTGCAGGCATTTTTCTCATTACAGATACCACCTTTCTGACTCCATACTGAGAGCTTCCAGGCATTTTGAATATGTATCCACTCACATTAAGAAAAGAACATCCCTGAAATGACCCACAAGGTTAGTAAAAATGCATCAGCTTATACAGAAGGCTGCAGCTGCTGAACTCACAGGAATGCTGTACTGTATATTTTAGACAATTTGACCTCCATTACAGCTTTTGCCCAAGCCTTCAGTCCCTGCCAACATGCCAGGCCATCACACAAAACTTCAGACAAGAAACAGTTCCTGTGTGGCTCTCAGTTATGACATCTAGTACTGTGGAATACAAATTAACCAGAGCTACTGGTCTGGAGTCATGTAATAGTTTCTTGAACAGTTTATTTTCTTTTAGCGTGATAATCAGGGAACACCACCTCTAAGCTATCTTTCTATAACCAGTTCACACACTTGTGACCGAACAGTGTTATTTCTAGATTCCTGTTGTTAGTAGTGTTTAGTATTGGCAACTGCAAAGCAAGTATTCAGTAATTTCCTGTTCTGGGTTATAGGGAAGCTAAAGCCTACTCCGCAACCAGTGGATGCAATGCATTTTGTATATAGTGACTGGATACATGGTTATAGTGACTTATATCTACTGGAATTATGATAATAGTGACTCACATCTACTTAGTCTATGGTTATACTAATTTACCTACTGGATTTGTGATTATAATAACTTGTAACCAAATAAAGCCAGAGCAAAACCTCACTAATATGGAAAAGAAATGGTGCCAACTTTAATGGATAAAATAAATAACATTATTTATATTATTTATTTTATCCATTAAAGTTGGTACCATTTCTTTTCTGTATTGGTGTGACTTTGCTCTGGCTTTATTTGGTTAATGTTCCTGGAAAGTGTTTTTTTTTTTTGGAATTATAGTGATTTGTATCAACTGGCAATATGGTATGTGATATATGCCTACTGGGTTTATAATTATAGTGACTTATATCTGCTGGATGTACTGCTGATCCCATAAAAGACTTTTGAAATAGCAATGAAAATAGAGCATTTTCATAACCATATTTATTTATTGACTGATTGACATTTGATTACCAGGAGTCCGACTGGGTAGAAGCCCATTTTCAGCAAAGGCCCGGGGAGAAATACTCCAAATTATTACAAAACATTTTAAAAACAATAATTTTATAATCTTAAAAATAAAACAAAAACCTCAATTTAAATAATTATAACAAATTAGACATAATATAAAAACATTGATTAAGACTCGATACAAGGTATATGACAATCATTTAATATTTGGAGAAATTTTATATAGTTTGCAGAGTAATTAAAGGTAAGATAATCTAATTCAAATATGAATTGCAATGTGAAGTGAGGAAAAAACAGGCATATGGTATCTTTTAGAGAGAGAGGCAGGGGAGAGAATTAGATAGCAGTAAGGAAATAAGTGATGAAGGGAGAGTAAGGAGATATAAGGAATGAAAAGGTACTTGTTCACATTTAAGGATATAGTTCATCCTGGTTTTGAGCAAGAACAGAGACAGATTTTGGCTAGGAAGTCTTTCAGAGGGGTTTTGAAAGATGGGAGGGTGGGTATGGACCTGATGGATACAGCTAAGGAGTTTGAGGCCTTAGCAACCTTGTGCATTTTCAGACAATTCACAGCAGATTTGCCAGGTTTGCAGACAGACAGGAGTTTTTCGTCACTGGATTGCAATGACCAACTGTGAACAAAGACGTTTATAATGTTTTTAGTGCTGGACAGGCAGATGGATACTGAATAATTTTACAGGCAGTAAGAAGTTATGTAACTCTTAGTTCATGTGGCAGCTCTAACCAATTTATGTTTTTCAGTGCTATACAGTGGTGGGTTCTGAAGGGGGTATGTGCTGCAAATTTAGCAACTTTGTTATAGCATTGTTCAAGTTTTAATTTTTATGAAGTTTGGAGGTTAGTAAGGATGGGACCCATAACTTTCAGCTGTACAAATTTTCCCAGAATGTCCAGATTTTTGCTTTATATTTTTGGTCTGCTCCTCATAAAAATGTTGTGTTTTTTGCCAAATTACTGGGATGATCTACGGATTAGTCACTAAATAGTAACATGCATCTGAGTTTCAGACTTCATATCCATCAGAAAAATGCATGCTAACACAAATCCTGTTATTCTAGCAACTTTCTAAGTTTATAGGAGCAATATTTTTTGGCCTTCTGTCTCCCCCATTATGTCAGGCTTTGTCCAGCTTTTTTGTGCTAAGAGATATGATGGAATGGGTCTATATTATATGAGCGAATCACACAGATTGCAAACACTCATAATATCGAACATACCAGACCTCGAAGTGCTTTTTCCGAGATCGCAGTACAGTGAAGAATGGGATATTTTCCCTTTCCTCACTGTAGTGTGATCTCAGAATTGGAATATATATTTAGTGGGGGGGTGGCACAGCCCCCCCACAATACGAAGTTCAAGGTCTAGTACATTCGATATTATGAGCGTTCACAATTTGTGTGATTCGCTCATATGATATAGACCCATGATGGAACCGCCATAAAGAAGAGTGTGGAGGACATAGGAAGTGGCAAGTGTAGTTTTAGTTGACTCAGTAAAGTACCTCTATGTTGATATGTTTTTCTTATATTTGTTATGACAAGTGTCCATAACAAAAGAGGTCAGTACTGGGATCAGTCTATAGTCATTCACTCTAGAACAGTTAGAAGAGATTAATCCTTTATCAGGGAAAACTTTCTTTTCTGCAAGTGCTAACCAAATTTCTTCAATACCCAGACTAAGATAAGGGTTTTCCCAGTTTCTGGACAGATTAACATTCTTCCTTAGTCTACAACCTTAAAGCAAATGTTATGAATCTGCTTGTTTCATTCTACAGTTAGTAGGATAGAGGAATTACAATAGTAGAAACAAAATATCCTAAATTAATAATCAAGGATGCAGCAAACTGAGTAAATGTTGTGTCATGGTGATAAAAGATATTACAAACATTTCAGCACATCTTATCAGATTTTGTGTCCCACACAAGCATTTAGTGAAAATAGGCTATTAGAATGGAAAACCATCCAAGGGGAGATCAAACTAACCCCAGTCATGCTGACCACATTGGAAGCACACTAATGTAGACAAATTTAGTGAATAACCTGCCGCATGATAGCGACACTGGAAGCACACTAATGTCGAGAGATTTGGTAGCTAACCTGCTACATGCTAGGCACACTGGAAGCACACTAACATGGATAGATTTAGTTGCTAACATACTTTATGCTAGCCATACTGAAGCACACCAAGGTGGGTAGATTCAGTGGCTAACTTGCAGCATGTTAGGCACACTGGAAGAACACTAATGTGGACAGATTCTGTGGATAGCCTGCTTCATGCTAGGTATGCTAGAAGTACCCCATGGTGGATAGATTCAGTGACTAACCTGTTGCATGATAGCCGCAATGGAAGCACACTAATATGGATAGATGCAGTGGCTAAACGTCTGCATGATAGCCACACTGGAACTATTCCCAGATAGAGAGATTCAGTGGCTAACCTGCTGCATGATAGCCATACTGTAAATATTCCTAAATGGATAGGTTTAGGGGCTAACCTGTTACATGCTAGCCATACTGGAAGTACACTAACATGGACAGATACAGTGGCTAAACCACTGCATGTTAACCACATTGGAAGTACTCCTAGATGAAGGGATTCAGTGGCTAACCTATTGCATGCTATGCAGACTGGAAGCACACTAATGTGGATGGCTTCAGTGGCTAACTTGCTATTACTCATGAAGCATCAGCCTTGTACAATGACTCACACTGCAGATCATTAGATCATAGAATCATAGGAGGCTACTAGGCTAACAGCACTTCAGCCTTTTTAATCCTAGCCATTAATGCCTCTGTTTTCCCAATTATTTATGCCCAAGGACTAGAATGGCTTTGACATATTCCTGTGCCTTAGGCATCAACAATCTGTCCTTATTCATAAGGGACAAAAGCGACAAGCTGGGATGAATTTGTGATTTCCCATCCATTGGTCCAAACTGCATTTAAATAAGCTTAGGGAAGAGCTCTGGTTCACATAAATGGAGGCTGTTCAAGAGAAGGGGTAATCTCTGAGACACATACCTTCCCCCAAACATGTTTTGTTTATGTCACAGATGAAGTTTAGATACTTAAATTGATTGGTCTGTTACTGCATGTGCCACATTGGACAAAGCATCTTTATAAAATATATTTACCAAAAGATAGCAAAATGGGCAAGGTAAGAAAGTAAGTGCCTTGTCTGACACAATCAGGTTTTTCAGCTTCTTGAAAACATGTTCATAGCCTTTCATCCATTTTATTCAATATTTTTTTTCTTACATGGTCTCTAATGCACATAGCACTGCTAGGAGGTTTTTGAGGGCACCTGAGGTAACAGTTAACCAATACACAATACAATTTCAGTTGTGCTAAGGTCTGAGGCATAGATATGCATAGCACAGCCTCTATCCTGTGTTGCAGCTTACATATTCTATTATTTTCAGTGAAGTGTGTGGTGTGCAGTTTCATCTTAAGAAAGTATGGACTTATCATTGCATACTTTAAACACTTAGCTTTAGCTGTACAGGACCATCAGTATGTTATTCAGGTACCTGCCACAGTTCTTCCCTATTACTAGGAAAGCATTTTGTTAACAATATGTTTTTGCTATCAAATAGTAAGCACAGACAACACTTTGAAGGCCAGTCTGCTGTATTGGAATAATCCTTTATAACCATTAATTGTAAAGAATTTCTTGTTTCCATTCATGCTTATATCTGTTCAATGATATATTTGAAAACTGACTCTTTCATCAAGGATGTATAACTATATTATATTTTTAGTTGATTGTATTGCACATTTTCTACAATTGGATTAGTGCAAGCTTTGAAATTCTCTCAGTACAAACATCCCGATTTACCTTTCTTCACCAATAGCATTGTTCACTGCTCTTATGTTAGATAGCACCCTAGCATTTTCCAGGTTTTTGAATTCATTTTCCAGGTTTTTGAATTCATTTTCTAGACTATGAAATACAAAAGCATAAGGTACTGAGATGGCCTGACTAAATTTTAGACTAATATTTAATTCCTCAGTTTTTACTTCTCTGCCTTTTAGTCATTCTGTTGCTGTTGTAAACATTTGCATATCCTCTTATAATAACTTTTCATATGTAGTGAGTCTGTTTCTCTTCTTATCTGTGATTTGCAGCTTCTTAATGGAGTATCAGTTTAGATGAAGACCTTTTATCAACACTCTCCATCATACATTCCCTGTATCACATATGCAGAAATTTGACTTCCATTGTTTTTTTACCCAATATGGTAACTTTTTATCTGCATATACACTCAGCAACACTTTGGATTCATATAATTCTATGTGTGAGAATAACTCATTGTATTCTTTCATAAGAATTTATCTCACCCTGCTCCACAATAAATTTCACTCTTTCTAATTCTAGTGTGCCAAATAGCATTTATGTCAGTACTGTTTATGTTGTATAGCAGTAAATGCAATATATTATAATGCTTATTTTCAGTGTTTGCCTCCATTTCACTAACCCTTTATTCACTATTTTATATACACAGTGTTACTCATATCTGTCATCATTTATCAAGTATTAGTCGTTGACTTTCACAATGTTATTTTTTCCAGCTAAGCTTTCCATCAGACAGTAATTTTTTTATGCCATCTCTATTAGTCTTTCTGCATAAATCAGCATATATCAGCCATGTGTGATACTCTGCTGCATATAAAATATGCTTTTTCTTAGAAGAATTAATAGACAGTATAATAAGAACACGTCCAGGCAGCTTCTTTTTCCATAGATACTTTTGGTTTTAATGTCTGCTCATGTGATAAAGCTTTCTCAAACAACCCTCTTTTATATGATCTCATAAAACACCAAAGTTAAACCTCATTTTGTACATTTGTAAGGCCTTCTCCAACTTTACAATTCTTGACTATTCTGCAGCTCTGCCATATATACCTTCATGCCTTATGTCATTTGTTATCTGAAACTAAAAATGTTGTGTAAGTACCAAAGGTTTGGGATTAATATTTTTGCAATATTTTGGCAATCATGTTGAGGAATTTTAAAGATGGTTTACCTGATACCACTAAAATAGAAGAGACATTTGGTGGTGCCCATTATTTTTAACAGCATTTTTTATCATTTGAATCATCATTAAATAAATAATATACTTACAAGGACTCACTGTAAGTTCCCTATTCTTTCCTACAATATCAACACTTTTAATATTCCCATCATTTATATCCATTTTAAAACTATGTCCATGTTCACCAATTTTATTGCTCAATTTTTGTTTGCTTTTTGCTGTTATTTTTTTGCCTTTACACCACCACTGAACCTACTATCATCCATTTGTTTCAACTTATGAGTTGAAAGCATGTCCATGACATGGGTGTCATCTAGACGGCCATCATACTATACCACCTGCATTCCTGCAAGGTGTTAAATGGATGGTGGCCAGTGGGGCAATGTTGGGGCTTGTCACTTGCTTCTGTGAGAGATAATACTTACAATGCCCCCCCCCCCCTTGTAAGCAGAGCCTTCCATGCATCTCTTATCTCCCCAGGACTCTAGGTGGAATACACATTATGGGGCATGTGTTCCCAACTACCCTCCCAACAGAGGCAATTAAGCTTCTCTGTATTTCTCCCTTTCCCCAGCCAAACCCTTCAGTGCCTGGATCACTAATCAAACCCTACACATTAAAATGCAATGTTCATGCATTTTTCAAGCACACACTCTGAAATTATTGCCATTTTGTACCAAACTGTTACACAGAATATTTTTGAAATGAAATTACTTGCTGCCCACGTATGTTAGAACTGTCATAATCTGGAAACAGTGTTATTCTTAAAGAGAAAAATGCATGAAAAATGAACAAGCTGTATTATAGCTTGATCAAGTAAAAATGCATGTACATAACTGTTTAAACAATAAAAGTAAAAGAGGTTTCATAGTAGTTGCCTTCACTGCAAAACAGTAATACAGAAACAAAAATGTATAAATTGGAATATAATTGTATTTTCCTCTGGAAATTACAGTTGTGAGGTGGGACTAAGCATTGCTTCTTGACTGTTTATACTACTGCAGAGCCTAATACTTAAAGATTCTGTCTAGGTCGCAAATACGAGAGCACAAAAGGGTATCTTCTAAATTCAAATTCATGCTACAAGAAATACTCTCCAGACACTTCTAAATAGTGGGACTGACTGTTAAATCAAAAATTAACTGAAGCAAAAGGAGGTGCTGCTTTGCTTTGATAGAGGATACTCTACGAATCACAGCTCAAGCTATACTGCCTGTAAGGACTCTGAAATTCTACATTCACCTGAACTGCCAGAAAAAGTAAAGGTACAGTATATTTTCAGTAAAAATGGACAGTTTCTAGTTTAGACGTCAGGTAGAATTGCTGCTGACTATTTTCTGTCTTTCTGAATGTTTTATTTCCATATTTTATTTCACGTTCCTTGAGCCTTTTACTGTCTGCATATTTATATTGGAATAAAATGCTTAAATATCATGTGTAACCATTTTCTGCACATACCTGCAGACTTTCTCTTTTTTTTGGGGGGGGATAACAGGATTGTTTCCCATTCCTCAAATACAATTTATTTGATATTCTGTTGTTTCAATTTACTGTTATTTCCTTCTCACAAACTTTGGCTCCCCACAGATTTATGAGGGCAGTACTTCCTGTCTTTGGATCATCACACTTGTCCCTGTGGTTACGCAAAGTTGGATATCTCCTGCATTTCCTGCACTAGTAGGTTGGACCTTTTTTCCTCTCTTTTTTTTTTTACAAGTAAATATCATGTTGGTGCTGCACACAAGCTGAATACAACATGTCTGTTTATTAATGGAGCAGGTTTCTAATTAGCATGCATTTTCCATGAGAATGAACTATAAACTATGAAACTCCAATATCTATCATTAATTTCCACTGTAATCCTCAGTGATTTGCTAGAAAATCAAAAGTTTTATGATGGATAAAAAAAGTAAAAATGTGATGCAAAATCAGAGAGTTATGAAAAAAATCATGGGCAGATGACATGTAAGATTCAGTGACATTAGGTAAAATTAGAGACAATTAAGAGTTATGGACTTTATGCTGCATGCAATGTGCTTATGTGACAATGAAACAGAAGCAGCCTTCATGTTTGTTTCTGAATCAAATGAACACAGAATGCACAGGGGTGTGAAGACCAGATTAACCAACAATGTGTAACTAATTTTAAATTGAAAATTAGACAAAAAGCTACAATATGAAAACCCTTTCTCTGTATGCTTTTTCCGTCTTTTTGATTAGGTAATGGACACAGTTGACCCCAATGTGATGTCAGCACATCAGTAAGGAAGCAGAACCTCCTACAGAATAGTCTATGAGTATGGGGCATGTTACAGTTATGGAGGGCAGTTTTTGGAAGAAATCTTTAAAAAGAAAAGTGAGAATGAAACTTAAATGACATAAAGACAGCCAAGGTAAGTAGCTACTGAGGAAATGCATTTTGAGAACAAATAGGCTACTTTGATTTTTTTACTTCAAATGAAGAATTGCATGATTCAATCTTTAACACTTGTGATACATGTTTTATTTATTAGCATAAGGCTTCATAAACCTTGGAACGGTAACTGCTCAGAGCTAACTGTACTGTGTCTTTGTTTTGTTAATTTTGACCAAATGACAACATACTTTAATGCTTGAGGAGAAATATTCATTCTGAAAAACTGTGTGTGTGTGTGTGTGTGTGTGTGTGTGTGTGTGTGTGTGTGCACAAAATAATTCTGCTCAAGTTTCAATTACTTTTGGTAAAATTGTCCTGGAAGCCAGTGGTCTGAGGTGAGTGAAATCCTTTGAAGGTAATTGTTACAATTCTGAGTTGTAGCTATGCAGTGTGAATCATATCTCTGTGTGGCAGCTATTGGCTATTATCCAAGACAGCAGTCCACATTAACTACATACCCTTAACGTTAATTGCCTTTCCCGTGATAACTGGTAACAGTGTTAGAAGTCAAACACCTTAATGCTGGTTATATTATGTTCAAATATTGTTGAAGGAAACATCAGAACAGGCCTCTTTTTTTCCAATGGCAGTATTGCTTTGGCTGGAAATTACCATATCCAAGCTGTACATGTGCGTATTATTGCTGCTAGTTCATACGTCTGAGTTGACTGTATTTTGAAAAGTACAGCTGAAGGACAAAGTTGCTCACACTTGTCACTGTGATTACGCAAAGTTGGATATCTCCTGCATTTCCTGCACTAGTAGGTTGGACCTTTTTTCCTCTCTTTTTTTTTTACAAGTAAATATCATGTTAGTGCTGCACACAAGCTGAATACAGCATAGGTTCATAGGTTCATAGGTTCATACTAGGCTATCTGCCCGAGGGCATTTACAAGCCTAGCCCATCGTTTTGTGGCTTAGGCCACCCCTTTAGTATGGGGAACTATACCCATTATTTTTCTGTGCCTCTGTCGAGCAGTGACACTGAGGTAATCCCTGGGGTATATCTGCGATCTCCCATCCATTGGTCAAGATTTCTCTTGAACAAGGCCAGCGAGGTGCTCTGCCTCACATGTACCGGGATTTTGTTCCACAGCATAGGGAGTCTTTGGGTGATGAATCTATCCCTCCAGCACGTCCTATTAATAGCCGTGTCAAGGTTTAAGTCTCCCTTGTGGCTCTGATGGATCTAGATTTTTGAGGTGAAGCATATTCATCAAATCTGGGTTTGACATGGCCTTGTATGTTAGGCAAAGGTCACCTCTGAGCAAGCGGTGGCGACTGAATAGAGCTGGAGTTCTTTCAGTCGGGCAGCATAGGACAGATTTTTGAGACCCTTTATCCTTTTGGTGAGGAACTTTTGTGGCCTCTCCAGCTGCTGCAAGTGTCGGGTCAGATACATTCGAATGGGGCATTGTACTCAATCATTGGTCTGATGAGTGATGAGTAAAGGGAGACTATGACCTCCTTGATCTAGATGAGAATCCCTTCATGATAAGGTGGGCAATGTAGAAGGTCTTCCTAACTACTTTAGCTACATGGGTGTCGAATGACAGACTACTATCAACCTGGGTCCCCAGGTCCCTGATAACTTCTTCTGTGCTCAGTGGATTGCCACCTATTTGGTAGCTAGGGGTAACCTTGTTTTTCCCGAAGGGTATGACTATGCATTTTTGGCATTTAACTTTAGGCCGTGGCTCTGGCACCAGTTATCCGTTTCTGTGAGACCCTTCTGAAGGATATCTGTGTCAGATGTGTTTTCTACTATGGCGCCCAGTTTGCAGTCATCTGCAAACTTTGTCAGCCATAACCCTCCTGTGTTTGCTTGTACTGAAAAGTAGATGCCAAACAAGAGTGGGCCCAGGACTGAGCCCTGTGGGACACCACTTGTGACAGGCTTTGAGTCTGACATGGCGCCAGCAGCTCTGACCCTGTGGGTTCTGTCACTCAGCCAGTTTGCAACCCATCTTGTGATGTATGGGTTGACATTTAAGCTGATGAGTTTTTCAATGATACCCGAATGGGGTATTGTATCGAAGGCCTTAGCCAGATCGAGGTAGGCTGTATGGACTGCCTTTCCCTCATCAATGGCTTTGGTGACTGTTTGAAAAAGTCAACCAAGTTTAAAAGGCATGATCTGCCTTTGACAAAGCCAAACTGGGTTGGATCCAAAGTCTGCAAATTCCCTATGTCTTTATTTATGAGGTCCATTATGATCCTCTCCATGGCTTTGCAGATAAGGCTTGTCAAGCTAATGGGCCGGTAATTTCCAGGGTCGGTGGAGGCACCGCCTTTGTGAAGTGGTACCACAGTTGCAGTGCGCCACTCCTGGGTAGTGCATCCAGAGGTAAGACTTTGATTAAACAGCTGTCCTAGCTGTGGGTTTAATTCCTCATTGAGTTCATGGAGCACACAGCCGGGACACCATCAGGTCCCATGGATGCTGTGTTTTTGCTTTGGAGAGAGCAGTTCTCACTTGGGCGCTGGAGATGTTTGGGGGCTGCAATCGTTTGGTATAGATATCTCTCCTTTTGGGGGGGGAGAAGTTTGCACTGAACCTGTCAGCCAGTATGTTGGCAATGTCTGTAGGATCAGTAATGTTCACATCATTTTGAACTAGCTCTGAGCATATCTGGGAGTTTCCTCCCAGGTTTCTAACATAGCTAAAGAAGGCCTTATGATTGTCTTTGAGTCTTTAGCTATTTTTCTCTCGAAATTTGCTTTGGATGATTTTATGAGAGCTCTTAGTTTTTTACTTATAGTGATCAAGGGTGTCTTACCTTTTAAGGATTTTGCTCTATCTTGTAGTAGCTTCCTCCTTTTGTTGTAGAGTTTGTTTATGGCTGGGGTCCACCAGACTGGATGCTTGCCTTTGGTACAAAGAGTCTTTGTTTTGCTTGGGATTGCCTTATCCATGCAGTCCTGCAGGTGCTGGTAGAAGGCATTTGTAAGTGATTCAGCGGCTTGAGTACTGTTTTCCGCCGGCTCGGGGGCCTTAAAGGAGACCACACTAGTCTTTAGAAGTGTGAAGTCGGCTTTTGAGAAGTTCTTTACTGTGGTCTTTTTTATTTCAGGTGGGGGTGGGATGAGGACCTCCAGCGAGATTAGTTTGTGGTCTGATCTCACCAGTGAGGGGTACACCTCTGGTGTTGAACATTGTGCTCCCATGTTCGTGATGATGAGATCAAGTATGTTATCTCCTCTTGTGGGGATGGTGACTAGTTGTTCCATGGCATTTGAGTTTATGAATTCCAGGAACTTTTGGGCTAGGGTGTTTGGGCTTGAGTAGTGTTCCCAGTCTATATTAGGGTAATTGAAGTCACCTAGTATGATGGTGTTTGGTGATACATTTATCCCTCTAGTGTTTTCAGGAAGGCCATGTGAGGTTCCTGAGTTTGTGAGGGTGGCCTGTAACATGCTACAATTTGCAGAGCAGTCTTGCCTATGGTTAATTGCACCTGGATGGTCTCCGATGCATCGTGCGTTGCCACCAGTCTTGAGGTGTGGGTGTCCTTGATGAATATGGATACCCCCCTCCTTTCTTGGTATTGTCCAGATTTTGGGGCCGGAACGCATGATATGAGGTAAAACCTGATAGCGCCGGGGTGCTCTCAGGAGCCTTGAACCAGGTTTCTGTCACAGCACAGACATCGATGTTCTCCATACTGAGAAGGGCCTCAAGTGTGTGCATTTTGAGATTTAGACTTCTGGCATTGAGCAGCATTACCCTTAGTTTTTTTCCTTTTTTCTGTTTATTAATGGAGCAGGTTTCTAATTAGCATGCATTTTCCATGAGAATGAACTATAAACTATGAAACTCCAATATCTATCATTAATTTCCACTGTAATCCTCAGTGATTTACTAGAAAATCAAAAGTTTTATGATGGATAAAAAAAGTAAAAATGTGATGCAAAATCAGAGAGTTATGAAAAAAATCATGGGCAGATGACATGTAAGATTCAGTGACATTAGGTAAAATCAGAGACAATTAAGAGTTATGGACTTTATGCTGCACGCAATGTGCTTATGTGACAATGAAACAGAAGCAGCCTTCATGTTTGTTTTTGAATAAAATGAACACAGAATGCACAGGGGTGTGAAGACCAGATTAACCAACAATGTGTAACTAACTTTAAATTGAAAATTAGACAAAAAGCTACAATATGAAAACCCTTTCTCTGTATGCTTTTTCTGTCTTTTTGATTAGGTAATGGACACGGTTGACCCCAATGTGATGTCAGCACATCAGTAAGGAAGCAGAACCTCCTACAGAATAGTCTATGAGTATGGAGCATGTTATGGTTATGGAGGGCAGTTTTTGGAAGAAATCTTTAAAAAGAAAAGTGAGAATGAAACTTAAATGACATAAAGACAGCCAAGGTAAGTAGCTACTGAGGAAATGCATTTTGAGAACAAATAGGCTACTTTGATTTTTGTCAGTTTGCACATGACCTTTAAGCATATTTACTTCAAATGAAGAATTGCATGATTCAATCTTTAACACTTGTGATACATGTTTTATTTATTAGCATAAGGCTTTATAAACCTTGGAAGGGTAACTGCTCAGAGCTAACTGTACTGTGTCTTTGTTTTGTTAATTTTGATTACCAAATGACAACATACTTTAATGCTTGAGGAGAAATATTCATTCTGAAAAACTGTGTGTGTGTGTGTGTGTGTGTGTGTGTGTGTGTGTGTGTGTGCACAAAATAATTCTGCTCAAGTTTCAATTACTTTTGGTAAAATTGTCCTGGAAGCCAGTGGTCTGAGGTGAGTGAAATCCTTTGAAGGTAATTGTTACAATTCTGAGTTGTAGCTATGCAGTGTGAATCATATCTCTGTGTGGCAGCTATTTTGGCTATTATCCAAGACAGCAGTCCACATTAACTACATACCCTTAACGCTAATTGCCTTTCCCATGATAACTGGTAACAGTGTTAGAAGTCAAAAACCTTAATGCTGGTTCTATTATGTTCAAATATTGTTGAAGGAAACATCAGAACAGGCCTCTTTTTTTCCAATGACAGTATTGCTTTGGCTGGAAATTACCATATCCAAGCTGTACATATGTGTATTATTGCTGCTAGTTCATACGTCTGAGTTGACTGTATTTTGAAAAGTACAGCTGAAGGACAAAGTTGCTTACACATAATATATTAACTTCACACATAAAAAGGTGTAATGAAGGGATACGCTCTGCTTCTAAAGGCCACTGTGTTGAAAGTGAACAGTATTGATTTTAATCCAGAATCTGTTGCTCAAATGATTCCCAAGGTAGATTGGAATGTACTGGTGAAAGCTGCAGAAAGTATAGGGCAGTTAAATGATCTCTCCAAAGAATTGTTACCAGACTATAAAAACAATGAATAATTCCTACATAAGGTCCATTGCATGATGTTGGAGATGGAAGTGGCAGAGGGTGCATTAAAGTGTCCACAGTCTGGTCATAAGTTTCCCATCAGGAAAGGAATCCCAAACCTGTTGTTAAACAAAGATGAAGTCTAAATACGCTCATTATCTTCGCAGGTGCCAACTGTACTATTTTGGATGTTTCAGCGTGGAAATGATTCTGCGGTGTAAAATGTCACGTGCCCTTGATGAGTCCCTTTCTCTGTCTTGAAAAGGTTATCCTTACCAGAAATGCCCACTGAAAGAAATGTCAAAGGATTCATTATCTTGTGTGCATTGTGTTTTCTCAATCATTTTAACAGCCTTTGGGAAATTGATATTTAATTTAATATATTCAAGATTTCCACCGGATGCTCTGGTTTCCTTCACCATTCCAAAGACATGCAGTTGGTGGACTGGACACTCTAAATTGGCCCTAGGCGTGAGTGTTTGTGTGAGTGAGAGATAAGAATGAACTACTGGGGCTGGGCTAGCCACCCGGTGGTGTAAACCTTGGTTCGAGATGATTGTTACTGCTACGTGACATCCTGACTCCATGTGTAAAAAGGGTAAAATGGTTGAGGATGGATGGATGGAGTTAACATAATTGAGTTCCAAGCTGTCATAGTTTGTGTTTACACAGGAGCATGAAGCCGCATAAATCTTTGCAGCAGAACTGTTTTACACCAATTATTCCATGCTTACATTGAGGAAAAGTGAGAAAATGAACTAAAATGTACTAATCCTTTTTGCTACACTTTATCAAAAGTGAGGAAACTCAGTTATTCATGCGAAGGGAACAGACCAACAATTCTTTATATACATGTTGAAAGAGTTAAAAGCATGTGTATTTTATCCCTGTGATGGTGTTTCATAAGAAAAGGACCTCAATCTCTGTAGCAAGTCTAAGAGAGAATATTGGAGGTATGGGTATATATCACAGAGAGAATACCACTGTTATGGAACTGGCTTTATCTCCATATGAAACCGTGTTTCTCTTACTCTGTTTAAATGAACCTTGATGAATGTACAAGTAGACACAAATTCACCCCAGTTTAGCACAAATGGCCCGCATGGACAGGGGAAAGTGCCTAGCATATAGGTGTGCAACCCATTTTTGGAGATTCATATTTGTGCAGCCCATCTGTGGAGATTCATATTGCAAAATATAAGGGCTAATAATTACCATGGAAATGCAGGGCTAAGCTTCTTAAAATCCTTCAGTACAATAGCCTATCAACTACTTATGAACCTATGAGCCTAAGAAATTTGTTTCACAAAAAGGCAACTTAGAAGGTTTAACGTTTTGCACATCAGGATGCACTTATAAAGAATTAACATGCTTAGTACTTATACTGAAGATACCATTCCTTTCAATGTGTTTTAGTGCCTTACGAGCAATTTTCCCCTTCAGAAAGAATATAACTTTGTAAATTCAGTTTAGTCCAGTACAGTTCCTTATACATATTTGAAATGCAAAGCATACTTTAAAAGATATCACTACTTTGAATGCATTTTTATTTCCTTAAAAGCATGTTTCACCTTTTGAAGGTATATGACTTTCAACTTTGCATCCCTAATTTGAGTTTTCTGGAAGCTGCTACCAGTATTATTACGAATTTCCACAAAAGTTAAAGCTACATTTAATTATTTTATTAATTTTTAATAAAAAAACATCTAGAACACAAAAATATTGTGCACTGGTTGGTTAGGTTACTTTTTCTGAGTCATAATGAGAGAATGAAAGAATGAAACCAACAACTGTATGGTTAGTAGCTCATAGTCTTAACCCTGCATGCTATACTTCCAGACTTGGAAGAGCTTTAGCAAAAATGTCTTTGTTAACTTTGCTAACTTTACAATGTTTAGGGAACCCATGTTCTACATTCTGTCTACGGAGCCCATCTGATAAACATAGTACTGTACTTGCCTCATTCCAACATGAAAGATGATTTCACACACTAACTTCAAAATCTCCACGCATCATTTACAAAATGAAGAGATTACAGTACCATAGTCTTGCCAGGTGGAACTATAAGATTTGAATGTCAAAAAATTATCCAAAAAATGTTTGCAGCTGCCAGACTTATCTAGACATATTTAATTTTGTGAATACATGCAACAACATTGCAATGCTTTTATGTAAAGCATATGAAATACCCATTTCTATAGACAAGAATGCTGTTTAAAAGTGGTTCTACCTGACATAGTCGAAACCACACAACACCGACAACAACCACCACACCACCCGACACACAGATATATAGTCCATAAACATAAACACACCACACACAACCTAACCGATACAAAAATAACGACGACACAACACAAACACCACCACACACCACAACACAAAACAAAACAAATTAAACACAAAACACACACACCACACACACACCACAAACACAACACAATCACACCAAAACAAGCCCATACCCAACCTCTAAACCTTTCACTGTCCGCACCTAAACACTACACTCTCGCCTACTACCGCCCTACCCCCCTAACTCTAAACTCTAACCTTAACTCCCCCTACCCCTACCCTAACTAACTAACTTACCTAACCTTAACCCCCCCCCTAACCCTAACCCTAACTCACTTAACCCCACCCTAACTCCCTAACCCTAACCCTAACTCCCTCCCTAATCTCCACTCAACCCTCTCAACCTCTCCACTTAACCCAATCTCTATCCTAACACACCCTCAATCTCCACACTCACTTGCATTCACTTACCACGCCCTTCCTTGTCATTCAGGCATCGAGCCTTTCCATTCGGTCAACAGGTTGTCTCGTCTTCTGCGTCGTCGTCATCCAGGTTCGGTCTTCTTTCTGCATTGTCGACAGTCTCGGATCTCGTCTCTCGATCTGCGCTCCTCACTTCGCCTTAAAAGTATATGTAATCTTCAAACGAGGAACTATTTTACATAAAAATATAATATATAATATAACATAAATAAAACTGTTAAGCAGAATTAAACTGTAACATCTACACAAATGCAAATTCCATTTTATAAAGTGAAATAAGTTACTTGAGGTTTGCAATGTACAGTATTACTACATGCCCATTGGTCATGAGTCAAGCACCTTTCAGTGTTGTGTACCACAGAATGGCTGTGGGCACATTGTAATACTTTTGCCATGCACACACCCCCTCATGGCTTGCTACTTACATGGCAAACAGCATCAGGACTTAACAGGTCAGCTCTGAACAGATGCAATTTTCTGTTAGATTTCCAAATTTGATTCAAGACAAGTACATATTTCTATCTAGATTATATAAAAGATCATCATTTGTCTGTAACAAATGCACCTGCTTGGTCTTTTGGGCTACTGAAGGAAACATCTGGGTCACCTTGGAAATCAAGATGGGCAAGTAGTGTCACAGATCAGATTACAATGCGATCAGTAAATAAATGTAACAACTGGACATGCTGTAGACTGCAGCAGGATGAACTACCCAGAACTCTGTACCTAAGCCATTGGGAAGGTTCTGGTCTGGAGCATTGTCCAGACAGCACACTTTAGATTTTGGAGGGAGTACAACATTGGTGCTGAATTGAATAAGTAGGGCTGCTTTGTTACACTGCATCATTAGCTCTTTAACAGGCTGGAGTAGTGTAGGTGTGCAGGTGTCCAGTGATTCCAGTAGCTCTTTCATCCCAGAGGTCATGCAACATGCAAATCAACTAGAAGCAGACTAATAAGATAGTGTCTGAAATTTAGCAGTGGACAGCACTGCTCACAGCTGTGTATCTTCACCTGGGACAATGTCATTGCATCCTTCTGCCACACAGAGCCTGAGTAATGGACAAGCACTTGTGCCTCTCCCCCCATTAATGCAAACACATAGTCTCAGAACTGACAATGTACTCAACATGCCTTTTCAAGTGGCAGAGTTGACCACTGGCAAGCCACTTCCCAAGTCCTACCTTAATACTAATGTTTTTATGTCTCGTGCAATCTGGACCTCACTGGTTAATGGCTGTTACTATCTTGCTTCAGAGATACCAAGAAATCAGTGACTGTTAGAATTACTCATCAAAAAGATGCAAAAGCATCAAGTAATATGGAAATCCCTGATACATAAAAACAGATAATTTAGTGCAAACTCTCAGTAGTGCACACTATAGTCAGGCATGGAGAATGAGGAAAGGAGGGGGAGAGAGCGAGAGAGAGAGAGAGACATAAAACTTTTCTGATTACTGATCTGTTGGGACAGTATTATTTCCATTTCCTTTCACTGACTAATCAAAGGTAATATAACTGCACAGGAAAGCTGCCAATTCACCACTCTCCAGCTGGAACCCCAAGAGGATTTGTGTAACTGTACCATTTTTAGCTGTTAGGCCAGCAGCTGAGGAAAAACAGAAACCATTTCAGATGTGTCTTGTCAACGTCTTAACAGGAATAAATGTTCAGTTTTTTTTGTGTGTGTGTGTGTGTGTGTGTGTGTGTGTGTGTGTGTGTGTGTGTGTGTGTGTGTGTGTGTGTGTGTGTTTCTAAAACAGATAACTTAAGAAGGCAAGGACAGGACTGGGTGATCACAACAGAAACTGCAGCTTTATAATCTGTATGTGCTTGCCATTACTAGTGCCCCTTCATTCCATTTGCTGGCATGACCAACACGTAAAATACTGGCATCAGCTCACCACAAGTTGTCAAGGGGGTAGTTCTGTTACCGGGGTTTTTGCCAGGTTTCAGCTTTTCATATTAATGGATCTTAGAATTATGCCACATTTCATTGGGGTGGTAGAGAATATGCTGGAGACAACATTAAATAGATCTGAATTGGTTCCATTTATTTTTACTTTATTTGTATTTAATATTAAATGACAGCAACTGGCAAGATAAACAGACCTTTTTTCCTTCTGGTTGATAGACGTGAACTCAGCCTCTGCCTGACAGATAGGGATCAGTCACATTTAAAGGACAGAAAGCATGTGCTGAGTTCCTTTTTATCTGTGTCCCCATGAGTTATCCAAAGAGAAGATTGAGACCAAATGGATGACCAGCCTGTGAAGTATGTGATAGCCAATATGGTAGGAAAAATGATGGCGGAAAAAAAGGGAGAGAAGAAAAGTGCAAGAAGGCAGAAGTGCTGGATGTAGGAATGATGGACCTTTGATGGTCAGTGACTGCATAATTATCCAGTGACTGAAAGTAGGGGATTCAGGAAGGGGGAGGATTTAATTAAAATCTCTGAACTGAAGTTTTAGGGAAAAGAATGTAACATGATTTTATCTGGTAAGAAAACTATTGTGTATAGACTGAGTATTGAGAAATTGACTAACTGAAGGAACACTTTCTGCCCCCAACCAGTGACTGATAATGAATTAACTAATGGCTTAAGAGGAAGGACAACTGAAATTAAACCTGTAAATGGGATGGTCTGAAGGAAAGCTGCTGCAGGCTTATACAAAGAGTAACCAACATGCTGAGGTTATCAGTATGCATTTATGTACTTGTGTCATTGCTGTTATACGGCTGTGTAGTGATAGGACTGTATAAGATTTAATGTTAGAGTCTGTTAATGTTATTGCAAGTGTTAATAGAAGGAATGTAGTCTGGTAATATATTTTGACAGTTATGTTTGAGAGTACATTATGATAGTTGTTTAGCAACTGTATGGATTATGCATAGTGCAATAAATGCATAAAATGTATGCAAAGCATACAGACAATGTATCTGTGCTGTAAAACAGAACAAAATAAATTAATTAGTTAATTTAAAAAAAGAAAACTTCAATTACAGGACAGTAATGGTGATCTCTGTGGCATAGGCAGACCTGCTACTACAATCAATCTGTCCTGTGCTCCAGCATATGTGAACTCAAATAGCACAGATCCCTTCATTATCATAAAATGGTAATGTCCCCATCTCGTGCCACCAGCCATAGTAAGTGAGACATTTTTATGCATCACTTTTAGACAAGACATCAGCACAGTACAGAAGAGGAAAACTATGCACTAAGTTATGCACGTAGTTGTTCCCTGCTATGCTGTGTTGCAATATTATGCAAAACAACATAGAACAAATGCCATTGGCCTGCATACAGTGATGAATTGGGCACGTAAGTGTTTAGTACACTACTGCATACTATGCACACTACATAACCAATGCAGACATTTTTATACTGCTTTTTAAGGACTGCAATCTATGTGCATGAATAGCTTCCACTATGAGTCATCAAAGATCAAACAGTCAGCAATCAGAATCACAGAAATGTGATCCTCCCAAAAATTATCAAAATAACAAAATGCATAGGTTTTTACAGAGTGGAAAGCCCCCTGGTCCTCTTGATATGGGGGATGCAAAACACCATACCCCCGGACTTTTATTTACCAACTCCATAGTTGCACCAACTCAAAGAAGGAAGAAATTACCCCAAAAAGGGTACCATTTACTGACAAATCTCACTGGTGATGATTTCTTACAGAGGCTCTCTGATCTTAGGAATCCTGAAGCTCAGGAAACTGACACTCAGGAAATCAAACTTTGTTCACCAGTAAAGTAGCCATAGGGTAGCTATATGAATAGTGGTCCTAAATGGAAGACTACTAAATACATTGTACTTAGACGCAACTGCACAGTATGATTATGAATGTCACTGTACATGTCAGACAAGCAATGTTCAAGGTCACAGGATGATCAAGACCCCTACCACTTATATAACTCTGTAAAATCATTCGTAACCTTTCAGTGTCAGAATGACAAGGTCTAAAAAGACATTTGGACTGCAGCTAAAGACTGCCTTCCCTATTAGGAATTGATATCAGAGTAAAGGTAAAGAGAAAGGGATAAGGGATTCCTAGGTGAAAGACCTCCTCTGGTGTATTTTTAGCCCAATTTAGAACAGAAGCTGCTGTTAAAAAGAGGATAATTAGTAGGGCACATAAATATTGCATGATAACTACAAGAATCAATCAGAAGAGGTTAGAAATGATTGAGAAGAGAGACTGGAAAAGCAATTTACAAAGGGACACGAGCAGGACATAGGTATGGTTCTCAAGTATGGAACAAAATCCAGAATGTTTAAGATTTTTGCTTGGAAGTGTTTGTATAGGATTTTTTTTTACCACAAGCAGACTTTAAAGAATTTTTACTCAGGTAGATAGCAAATGTTGGAGGTGTGAAGAAAGAGGTAATAGAGAACACATTTTTTGGGAGTGTAATGAGTTGGCATACTTAAAAAAATTCAGTACAGAGTACTCTGTCAGAAATATTCTGGGAGCAAACTAAGGAAATGATTCTTTTGAACTGAGACACAGGATCTGAATTGCCTTGACATAGTAAGGCCTTATTTAGTTTAATTTTGTTGGCTACCAAAAAAGCAATTACTAGAAAATAGAAGTCAAAATCTAAACCAACTGTATTTGAAGTATTGAATATTAAAAATGAGCTAAAAGAAATGAAGAAGGATAGAAAGGAAGTGGAAGGAGCAAATTACATAGAAATAAATTGATATTGTAGGGAGAATACATGAAGAATACTATTCAATAGGAGGAGTGAAGTTTAAAAGAAAGCAGGAAATGAGTGAATTATATAATGTTGGACTGGAAGTTCCTGTAAAAAAAGAGAACATGTATAATGTGTGTAAATGGAAAAATATATGATTTGCTTTCTTTTCTGTTAATGTATGTGTGCCTATGTCTTAAATGATATTTAAATAAAGGTTTAAAAAAAAAGAAAAGAAAATTAAACACAGTCCTCCATTTTCTGGCTGTGCTGCTGATCAGAATAGTAATGCAGCAAGAAATGGTCGGTTGCAGGTACTGGGTGTGCTGGGAAGTCAATGCACTCCATTACCTTCTTATTTGTCTGAGTAAATTCCTAAATAAGGAATATTCTAGTTTGGCAGTATACAGTGGCTATATAGAGAAGGTACAGAGTTTTAAAAATCATTTCCAATTGAAAAATCTAAAAATTCTCCACAATAAAAAAATAACCACATTAACATGAACTACATGGCTAAGTACTTGTAGCTGTAAAAGCATCAAAATGCAATGCCAGTTTTAAAGCTGAAATGTAAACAAGCACGCTGTTCCAATCAGATCAAAGACCGGATAAGCCTTTAGTTTTGCAAAGCAACAATGTTGCTGAGGAAGATTAGGTTAGGTGACATACAGCTGACTAAAATGTTATTTACCAGTCATGCATACATTAGACATCCTGACATGTTCATTAACATGAGTGGGCATAAGCAGACGTTACTTTACACGGAATGTCGATCAGGTGGTCTGTCGATCTTCTGAAGTAGATCAATATATCAATAAACTACGCTGAAGAAATATAAAGCACGCACACTATTTAAGCAGTAGTTTTTTAAAATGAGAAAAACAGCTAATAATTAACACGTCAAAGTGAAAATAGCAAAAAAAAAATGAGCTGTAACACTCTATAGAAAAAACTGGGTTTACATGAAACAACCCTTTAATTTAAACTTCTAAACTACAACTATATTAAACTGGTCAATAATTGCACCCAAAGAGAATTATTCAAACACACACACACAACTCGGGATAGGGAGTAAAAATTTTTGGCCTAAATATAAATGGCAGCCACAATATAAAAACAGCACTCTCTAAGATATTTACAAGGTAAACTAAGTTAAGCTAAGCTACTACTCATCTGAATCGTAAAGGGAAATGGAAATATAACGTTTTCTATAGAAAATAGTTGTTGTTGTTGTGTCCTTTGGCTTTTCCCGGTTAGGGGTCGCCACAGTGGAACTCCGGTCCGCTGATGATTGGCAGTAGATTTTTACATGCCGAGTTGCCAGCCCTGATGCACAACCTTCAACGAAGGTACACCCGTTCACGCATGTCTCCACGCAGAAGACGGTCTAGCTGAGAATCAAACCGGACAGCGTCTTACTGTGAGGCGACAACGCTACCACAGCACCACCACCATGGATTTTCTAAAGAAAATAGTAATTTTTGAAAAAAAAACACTTAGCCAAAGCCATTTGAAGCCTCCAATCTGTTTCAGGGGTAAACGAGATCTGGGAAATTCCCTGGAGCCTCATGGGATGGGGTGTGGGCCACAGGCTACTTGGAGATTTCAAGCTTTAGTAAACAGCCGAGTCAGAACCTAGGATTGGTTCCAAACCTAACCAGTACAGAATAAAGGTGAGATAAGACAACATCACATCCAATGGTTTAGTGACTGTTGCCTCCATTGTGAGACACCTAGAGTTCTTACTCACTAGGCTAAGGAAAGGCAGGGTGATGGTGAGTTGTCTATAAGGTGTCAGGATCTCAGACATCCCAGGGGCCCTTAGGACTCTTGCGCCAGGCACATAGAACTACAACATGTACATATGATTGAATTATATGGTGCGTGTTGTTTGCCTACATCCATTGCTTTGGTGATCTTTTCAAAAAATCCACCAGGTTGAGTAAGCATAACCTGCCCTTGATGAAACCATATTGAGAGAGGTCCTGTGTTTGGAGAGTCAATATGTTCTTATTGATTAGCTCCATGATAAGTGTTTCAGTGGCTTTGCATATGAAGCTGGCCAGACTTAACGGTTTGTACTTCCCTCAGTCCATGGAAGATTCTCCCTTATGTAGAGAATGACTGTAGCTGTTCTCTGTTTGCTTGGTACAAAACCTCTGTGGAAGTAGAGACTGAAAAGTGTTGTTAGGGAGTTGTAAAAGCCAGACGTCATGCTATCTAAGATGCATCCAGGAATATTGTCAGGACCCATTGTTCCAGTATTTTTAGTTTTTGATAGTACGCTTACGATTTGGTCTTGTCTGATAGTTGGAGGTGAGCCGTTTTCAGGTTTATCCTGACTGACAGTCAGATGGAAGGGAGGGGTAAAGTTGGAGCTAAATTTATTGGTCAGTAGGTTCACAATCAGCTCAGCTCATTGCTGCATTGTGCTTTTCTGATTATGAAGATAGTTAAAAAAGGCCTTGTGATTGTCTTTGGCTTGCTTATCTGTTTTAGCCTCAAACTTGGCTTTGGTGGATTTTATTAACATCCTGAGTTGTTTGTTTATTGCAGTAACAAAGGCTTTCACTTTCTGGGAATTACTCTTCATACTTTTGGTTAAAATTCTTTTTCTCTTATTGTAAAGTTTGTTGATATTACGGTTCCCACATGTGGATTTATTTCTGTGGTTTGCCCTGAGCTTGTCCCTACAGGTATAGCTGCATTTATGCAGCTGTTTACATGCTCTTCTTGTGTGGTGGTGTACATTTCCATGTAGTCAGTGGAGATAACTGGGTTTGGTGGGGATTTGAAACTCTCCAATGTATCACTTAGGAATAGGTAGTTTGTGTTAAAGAAATTTCTAAAGACCTTGTGTGGAAGGGATCTCTGGTTACAGTTTTATTTTGAAGGGGACTGCTATATGGTCAGGCCTAACAAGTGATGAAGATATGCAAGGGATGGTGCAAAATATCCTCAAATTAGTAAAGACAAGATTAATACTGTTATTTCCCCTAGTGGGTACTCTGACTAATTGTTCTAGGGTGTTTGCATTGACAAAGCCCAGGAATTTCTGTGCTGGTGCACTAGTAGTGGTGCAGGTTTCCCAGGAATCCCTGTGCTGGTGCACTAGTAGTGGTGTAGGTTTCACTGTCTATAGTTGGATAGTTTAGATCACCTACAAAGTTAATACTGGATTTACTACTAAGTGATTCCAGTTCCTCTTGACATATTGTGGCTATCTTGGGTCATAGAGGGAGTTCTATAGCTAGATAACATATGGTACAGGACCTTTCTGATATTTATTTGGACATGAAGAAACTCTACTGCATCACAATGCTTTACCAGTCTTGATGTGGTCACTTTTGGATGAGGATTGAGATATTTCCACCTTTTTCCCCTCCTGCACACTACTTGGTGTAAATGTGTAGAAGGCTTTATAGTAGGGTTGCCAACTGTTCAGAATTGTTCCGGACACTCTGGAATTAAGGGACACTGTTCAGAAAATGGAGAATGCCTTTTCTGGACAGCGTGTTATCCGGAAAAAAATAAAATCAATGTTGCTTCACTAATTTTATTTCCAGAGTAATGGGGTTTGAACTAAATGCATGACAGTCTTAATCAGAGATTAAAACATTGTTTTTTTTCTTAAAAGTTCTACCAAAGTCACCAGTTATAGGAGGCACGCAGTAAAGTTTTGAGCCAAAATCAGTTGACAGATAAGATTTACATTCATTATTTTCATAAATATCAACCCACCCTCTACTTCGCTACACGTGTAGGGCTTCCCAACAGTTTTGAGGATCATGAGTAGGTTAGAGTTCATAAATTCAACATGGCAGCCTCCTTTGGCAGTGAGACTTTATGTTTTCTATGAGCGTAATTTAGTAATCCAGTACCTCTCCTTTTTTAAATACCCTAGCCCTTGGTGTAATCAGTTCTATTATAAGTTCCTACATAATAAGATGGGGCAACAGGTAGGTCAGGTGTCGATCACAGGGTAGTTGTATAAGGCTGTAACTCTGAATGGATACTATCTGATGTACCACATGGATCTGTTATAGGACCAGTATAATTCAATGTGGCATTTGTAATTTATTCCAACCCATAACAAATGCTGGGTAAATAAATACATTAAGAATATTAAGACTGGGGTATTTGTGACTAGAAGTGGAGACATTTCACATATAAATGGATAGTTAAACATAGTAACCACCTGCATAAAACTAACCGGGTTAGCATTCAGTATAAAAATAATATAAGGTTATGCAAATGGGTAACAAAAAGATGGGCATAGTTTAATGCTTGAAAAATACCTAGGCACTGTGTTAAGCAATCAGCCACAGTTTGCACAAAATGTCATGCCAGATGGGAGCAAAAGCCAAGTGCAGTGTGACATCTTATTCAAGGCAATTTAAACAAGAGATCCAAAAATGCTTAATGGCCTTTATATTAGCCTAATTCACCTAATGCTCTTGCTTTTGTGGATACCAAAACTCAAACCTGCCTTTATTAGAGTAAGACCAGAACTACAAAATCTAAAAACTCTCCTGTAAAGACTGGAACTGTCAGTGTAGCCCATGCACTTAAATCTGTTCAGTATAAGTTATGGATAGGTTAGCATTTTCTATGAAGTGATGTGTTAGCTCTGGATACTTTAGAAAATATGTTTCCTGAATTCTAGTCAAGAAAAATCTCTAAACATGCATCATCAGCACAGTACAAAGTAAAATTGCAAAAAAAAAAAAAAAAATGCTAGAAAGAAAATAGGCTTCAGAAAGCAGTCTCTGGCTTCACACTGTCATTACTAAAATGAGGAATTTCATGTGTTTTGTTTTGTTATCCAGTCATGGTATCTGACTCAGGAACAAAAGTTACATGCATTTTGCTTTCACTTACATGTCCAGAATTTATGACATGAAAAGCTGGCAAGCCTACAAAATAGTCCTGCACAGTTGGAGTGCTCTCTGGCGTTTTAAGCCACGTTTCTCTCAGTGCACAGACATCAACATCCTCCAATTGTAAGAAGGGCCTGTAGGGACTGAAGCTTCTTGCTTCAGCTCATAGCATTGCTCAGTAAAACCTTCATCTTTTCCTTTGTTTGTTTCATTTTATTGGTAGGTTTATCAGGTTGCCATTACCCAAAAGGTGCACTGTGGGATGGACAGTGTCTTTGCCAATAATAGAAACCCTATAGGGTAGACATGCAGGCCATCCCCAATGTAGCAGCATTGTCTGTCAATCATATCCTCCTAGGCTTCCAAATATTGGACCCCCATCCAATGACACCAGTCATTATGTGTATTGTGATGGCCTTGGTAAGGTCTGTACTGCTGATGATTTTGATGTCTGAGTCTGCTGTCTGAGATTATTTCCTTCAAGGATATTATATTTGTACATCTGTCACACACTGTGTTATGCTGTTTGAGTAATAAATGACTGTCAGACAGCATCAGACATTTCTTACACTGTCTAAAGATACCATCTCAATCGGGCTGACGACAGACTTTGAGGGAAGTGTTGGCCCATTATACTGACAGGAATGACTCTGGGGTCAGGGTTGACTATAACTGCTTGGAGTTCGGTTTGATTGGGATAATGTTTGGGTGAACCTGCTACTGAGTATTGAAAATTCAGTACAAAACAACTAGACTGGAAACCTTCCTCTGCCACCAGCAAGAAGTACTAAACTGATTATAGTAAAAAACTCACTGATTTAATATTAAAATCATTAATTAATAATCTGTATTTTTTAATTACTGACAACTGCCTAAGGCCAGTATACTTAAAGTACCTGTCAGTAACTTGAAATAAAAGTTAGAGAATGGTTTTGCTTCACAGAACTGTTAAGTGCATCTGGTTTTAACTTTTAATGCTTAGGCATTCTGCTGGACTCTTCACTGTAAATGAAAACTCACATCATCATCATCTTCTTTCGGTTGTTCCCATTTGGGGTGGCCACAGCGAATCATCTGTTTCCATTTCTTCCTGTACTCAGCATCTTGCTCTGTCACACCATCCGCCTGCATGTCCTCTCTCACCACATCCATAAACCTTATCTTAGGCCTTCCTCTTTTCCTCTTACCTGGCAGCTCCATCCTTAGCATCCTTTTCCCAAGATACCCAGCATCCCTCCTCAGCACATGTCCAAACCAATGCAATCTCGCCTCTCTTGCTTTGTCTCCAAACTGTCCAACCTGAGCTGACCCTCTAATATACTGATTCCTAATCCTGTCCATCCTAGTCACCCAGTGCAAATCTTAACATCTTTAACTCTGCCACATCAAGCTCTGACTCTTGCCTTTTTGTCAATGCC
Source organism: Protopterus annectens (assembly GCF_019279795.1). Lineage (NCBI taxonomy): Eukaryota > Metazoa > Chordata > Ceratodontiformes > Protopteridae > Protopterus > Protopterus annectens. Next base: position 484,681,412 of record NC_056741.1, on the reverse strand, counting down.
ACTGCCTCCAACCCATATAACATAGCTGGTCTCACTACCCTCTTGTAGACCTTCTATTGACATTTTACACTGATTATACAAAGTGCACAATATCTTCTTTCAAGCAAGAAGAGCAACAGAGAAAGGTATTCTAATGTCTTAAAATACAACCTTACCCCTGTTAACTAACATGGATTGTAACAATATGGCTTAATTCTTCTAATATCTGCTTTACCCAGCCCAGGGTAACAGGGTGTTGGATGTTATCCAAGCACTGATTGGGCACAGGGCAGAGAGGCAACTTTTGGGTAAGACATTAGTCTGTGGTAGGTTGCACAGACACACACACACACACACACACACACACACACACACACACACACACACACACACACACACACACACACACACACACACACACCTATAGGTGGTTTGGAGGATAACCAGTCCACCTATAGTATCCCTCAGGCATATGGAGCGACACCAGATCACCCAATAAAATCCCATGTAGAGACAGTAAGTGCATGATGAGTCAGTATGGGAAGTGCCTCAGCCAGGAACAAGACTGGAGAACAAAGCAATACAAGGCAGAAATGCTACTGCTCTGCCATTGCAAATTCCTCCCAAGAAGGCTTGCAGAATCATTGTATTAATAACTGAAAGAGAACAACAATGTGATACTCGGATGCCCATCAAGGAAACAATAGGCTTGACACTGGATTTTGCTCTTTAAATTTACGAAATCTTTTATAAGGTGATAAGATAGAAGACTATGAAAAAGGTGGCTGGAATCTTTACTGAAATAATAAGAGGATGCGAGGATACTTCTCATCTTACAGGCAGGCAATCAGAGTTAATAGTATTCTCCAAGAGCAAGGGGGAGTGGAGAATACAATGCTCCCTCGAGTATGAACCCTACCAGGCACTTGAAGCAATTGGAGAGAGCCTTACAAAGAAAATTCAAGACCTTCAGCACGTCATATGTTGACATTGTACAGACTACTCAGAGGAGATCTGTGCCTTGTGTTTAAAGCAATCTCAGATCCTGCTTTAATGAAAATGCTGCACATCCCTAAGTCAAATGGTACTCGATGCACTCGCTCAAAGGACCTTAACCTAGAATGTGACATCAACAGGACTTGCTGGAGAGACAGATTTGTTTACCAAAGATTACCTTCCCTCTGGAACAAACTTCCAGTTCAGGTGAAGTGGAGCCCTTTGTTGACCCTATTTAAGTGTAATTTAGATGATTGGATGGGAAACCATAAATTTACCACAGGGGTCTTCCCTGCATCTCTCCTGGATAGAGGCATTAGGTATTGATTTAGCTTTGCTTAAAAATTTGTCTAGAAAAAAGGGTTGGAACTTGGCTAGGCTTTTAAGGGCCCTAGGGCCAATAGCCTAGTAACCTCCTATGATCCTATGATCCTATGATCCTATAAATGATTCTCTGAATCACTTAGCCGTGTAAATGGCTTACTACAGGCATTTCCAAGGGAGTGCCCATGGCTAATTAGCATATTCCTCTCCCCCAAATGCCTCATTAGGATCATAGGAGCATTGAAGATTACTAGGCTATAGACCAGAAGGTCATTTTAAGCCTAGCCATTTCAACCCAATGTAATATCATAGAAGTACTAGTCAATCCCCAAGATTTCATGTAGTGATGACTGCCCATGCCCAGAATGGTTGTGGGTACTATCCTCGATAATTTACAGTGCCCCATCCACTCGTCCAGGTTCCTCTCGAACAGTATATTAGAGGAGCTCTGTTTCACATGAGTTGGTAGCCTGTTCTAAAGATGTGGCAGTCACTGGGAGATAAATCTGTCCCTCCAGCAAGTCCTATTTAAGTTCCAGGCCATATTTAAGTCCCTGGAATGGGTAGCCCTAAACCCATTTGATTTATGGATATGCAGCAAGTTCATCAGGTTTGGGTCTCAGATTGCTGTGTAGACCGGGCATAAGTCTCCCCTAAGAAGTCTATATGATATGGAGTACAGTGACAGGTGAATGCGGCATTATACTCATTTATGGGCTGGATAAGTGTGGAGTATAGGGGTTACAACCTCTTTTACTCTTGAGGCAATACTTTTACTAATCAAGTGAGCTACATGGAAAGCTTTCCTTACAACAGCAGACATGTGGTGGTCAAAGTTAAGGTCACAGTCAACCTGTGATCCCAGGTCCTTTACCACTTCATGGTTACTTATCGTATTGTTGCTGATTTGATAGTGTGAATGGACATTATTTGCACTGAAAGGAATAACGATGCAGTTCTTTATATTCAGTTTGAGACCATGACTAATGCACCAGTTGTTGGTTTGTTTGAGACCCTCCTGGAGTATACTGACATAATTTGGTGATTCAATGATTGCACCTAGTTTGCAGCTGTCTGCAAACTAGGTTTTTAACCTGGACTTCTGAGAAGTATATACCAAACAGTAGGGGGCTCAGCACTGACCCCTGTGGCACCCTGCTTGTAACAGGTCTGCTGGCTGATGCCAGTTGGCAACCCACCTTACAACAAAGGGGTTTACATTCAGTTTGCTAGGTTTATCAGTAATGCCTAAATGTGGGGTTGTGTTGAAAGCCTTTGCCAAGTCGGGGTATGCTGTGAGCACAGATTTGCCCTCATCAATAGCCTTGATCACACTTTCAAAGAAATCCACCAGATTTTACAGGCAGGATCTGCCCTTCCTGAAGCTGAATTGGGTAGGACCCAGGGTTTGGAGGTCACCTATGTCTTTATTTATAAGGTCCATAATGATACATTCCATGGCCTTAGAGATGAGGCTCATCAGGCTTATGGGTCTGTAATTCCCTGGGTCTGTTGCTAGGCTACCTTTGTAGAGGGGAATAACTATACCTGTTTTCCATTACACAGGAATAAAGCCTGTGGTCAGGCTATGATTGAAAATGGTACTTAGTGGTGAATGGTGATGCTAGTTCATGTTTTAGCTTGTTTAGAAGACAGTGTGGGGTGCCATCTAGTCCCATAGAGGTCGTGTTCCTTGCCTTGGATAGGGCTTTGAGGACCTGCTCTTCAGATTTGTAAGGTGAGGGGGAAGCTTGGGAGAGGGTTTGCTGTAAGTTAGATGGGGATAAGGGAGTAAAATTTTTACCAAACCTATCCACTAGCAGGTTTGCTATCTCTTTGGGTTCAGTGTGTGTGATACCACTGGCCACCAGTTCTGCACATGCTTGGAGCCTACCCTTTAGGTTACGTATGTAGCTGTAAAAGGGCTTATGGTTATCTTTGGCAGTACTTGCTAAGTTTCTCTCAAAGGAGCTCTTGGAGAATTTGACAAGATGTCTTATTTGCTTGTTAAGACTGAGGGGTGTGCTTTTCCATTGTTAGGTCCTTGTCTTTGTTTTCTTGGACAGCAACCTTTTGTGTTTATTGTAGAGTTTGTTGATGCTGGAAGTCAACCATGGCAGCTTGATTTTACTTAGGGCTATGGCTTTGTTTCTATTTGGTACAGCTAAGCATATGCACTTATGCAAGTAGTTGTACAGGGCTTTAGTGTAAGCTTCAGCATAGTTACCACTTTCATCTTGGGGTGGGGCTTGGAATGCATTTATACTCTCACCTAGGAGGGTATAGTTTGCTTTGGTGAAGTTTGTGAGTTCTGGTGTTAGTGTCAGTTCAAAGGTGACTTGATTTGTGGTCAGTTTTGATTAATGAGGGTCCAATAGTTGCAGCAGAGCACCTGCTTGACATGTTGGTGAGGACCAAATCTAGAATGTTTGTTTTTGTTGTCGGGGTATGGAGAATTTGCTCTAGGGCATTTGAATTCACAAAGTCAAGGAACTTTTGTGCTAGTGAGTTTGAGCTACAGTAGGTTTCCCAGTTGATGGTGGGATAATTGAAATCCCCCATAACCAGTGTGTTTAGTAAAATTTGGATTATCTTCAGTTTGGTTAAGTAGGCATCATGGATGTCATGACCCATGGAGGGGGATCTATAACTGGCTAGGACTTGAGTGGGGGGGTCTTACCCACTGTAACCTGGACCTGGAGTAACTCCATGGAGTTGTCTAGTCTAACTAGATAGGATGTGAATTTATCTCTAATATGGATTGAAACATTGCCTCCTTTGGTTTTTGTGTGTTCTTTTTGTGATCTACAGTTGTGGAAGGCATTGTAGTCTTGCAAGGCCAGACTACTCTCTGAGGCCTTAAACCAGGTTTTTGTGACTGCATAGACATCTACATCTTCTAGTGATAGAAGTGCTTCCAGGGAGTGCAGCATTTAGCATGGATGCAGAAATAGCCCATTGTAGTGTTGCATATTTTCATGTGGTGGGGCTCTTTTTGAATCAGAAATGGTTAGTGACTCATACCTTTCAATTGTCCAGATTTTTGAAGAATGTACATATTTTTGCCTCATATTTTTGGTCTGTTTCTGATAAATTTTTGGTTTTCTGGCAAATGACTGGCAAATCCTTGAGGATTGACATGAGAAAATAATGACAGACATTTGAGTTTCAGACTTCATACACTTCAGAATATTAATACTAATGGAAAACATGTTAATCTATCAACTTTCTAGGTTTATAAGAGCAATATTTAAGAATTGTCCCTATTTTTGGGCCTTTGATCCCCCATTATTTATGGCTTTATTCAAATATCTTGCTCTAAGAGGTTGACAGGTATGGTTAGTGTGAGGTGTCTACTTCGTGTACACCTAATCAAATAGACCAGTACTCTGATTCAAAATTTGCAGAGGACATACAGTGACACTGTGTCATTTTATGGAATTCATTTCAAACTATCTACAAAATATCAAGGTGTGTGGTTGTTTAAAATGACAGTGCAGCTGTGTACTTACATGACCCATAATATACACCTGAATTTCACTAAAGCTAACAGCTTTTCTATAAACTTGAAGCTATCAGTGCTGTGCCAAGTTCAGATGCTGTATCAAATGATTCTTATTTATATTTCATTTTTCTTGTCTTAAATTCTCTGTATAAGCATATTGTTAAGTAAGAAAGTATTATGTACAGAGCTGTGTATGACTTCTACAAAAAAATATTGTGATCGGATTCTCTTTGCAGGAAGGCAGTCAAAAAGTACAGTGTCAGGGATGTAATATGCACATGCATTGAACCATAAGAACATCTTTTTTTTCTTTTACTGTTAGGTGTTTGCAAAACAAATACATTACCTTTTTATTACAGATGCTATAAGTATAATAACATACTCTAGGGGTATGTGATTAGTAAATAATCAGTCTTCAAACTCAGTTGCTTAAAGCCAAGAGGCAGAATTACATTTTGGCAAACAACACCCTTGAGAAGAGTATGATTATTATAATTATAACTGTATCATGTATAATTGAACATTTAATCCTCTCAGAGGATTTGCATTTGATGAAAAGGTATTTTTTTTCATTTTTACCTACATTTCATAATTTTCATGAAATGTGTGAGGCAAGGCATTTCTTAACTTAAATGTTAGGGGTCTGAAGAGTGTAACCATTAATGCTTATGGAAGGGATTATAACAAAAAATACTAAGCAAATAATGTGGTAAAACAAAAAAAATGTACTTCAGTCACATCTTATGGATAGAAAAATTCTTGTAAAGTATGTAATACTTTATTTCCCTGTGAAGCACATTTGTACTAGACCAATGTATTATATTTAGCTTCTTCACGAGAACATTGCACCTGCTTTTACTTATTCCCTCAAAAGATAACAGCCTGAACTATCACTTTTTTTTTTTATCAGTAGCACTTCAGAAGATTTAAATAAAAGAAAATGCCACAGGCAAATAAAAAGTTAACTTGTGCTGTTGATATATCTAGCAGCATTGCAAACAAAAAGGGAGTGAGTTGCTAATGAGTTTTAATTATTTGCACCTTGGTTTGATTCCCTCGATTACCAGCTGCATACACTCCTGTCACCTGGGGTGAGTCAGCTATTATGTTTAGAGCTCACATAGCCACTTCAACATGTGTGAGCATGCACACATACACAGAAAGGCATGTGTAAATAGACAGACTCGGGCACATGCAGACAGACCCCTGCAAACACACACATAGGCACACACAGATTGATAGACAGACACACACAAGCACATGCAGTCAGACAGACACACACAACATATAAACACATGCCTACATGCACATATGTAGAACTAATTAAGCAACTATATCTTCGGAGTACTAAACCTAACTTTGAGTTTTAGAAGGTTACATCCCATTTCTGTATGCAGCAGGTGTATGGTAGGCGCCAGCTGTGAAACGTTTACCAGCCAACCACTGGACAGGCACAGATTCACACAACTACAGTTATACATACATCTACAACCAATTTAGCATCACCAGTTGACTTGTTAGCTTACCTTTGGAAGGTAGTTGTACATTCTAAACCAAGCAAGCCCACTGACAATGAAGCAGCTCTAGACACCTCATTGATTAAATGATCTGCTCAGAGTCATCACACAGTTCTGAATTTGAGAGAAAGAACTGAACCCAGAAGTACAGAATGAAGATTATTATATTAGCCATATGTGTTAAATGTCTCCCTTTCTGAAGCTCAAAACGTTTAACTGCAAGTCCTGCAAATATGAAAAAAAAGTTGGTCGCAAAAAAAATACTCTGAATCCTGCAGTTCACTATTATTCCAGTAAAACATTTTTCCATTGGGACTTCACCCCCTACACTACACCATGATGGGGGGAGCACCCCCCCCACACACACTGGTGTTAGTTGTATTTACTAACATTGAAATCATTGTACATTGGACTAGATGGACTACTCTGAGGTACCACAACCTCGGACTCATGGACTTGCCGTATGTGTTTCATGTCTTCATTTTCAAATTAAAAAAGGTTGTGTGGAATTTTTAAGATATGGAAGTGCTATTTTATTTAGTGTTACAGTTGTTTATATGTATTGGAGGGGTTAATTATGGTTTTATACATATTTTGTACATGTTGCATATATTTTAGTGAATGCTTATCCTTGTGGTAGTATTTGCTATGTTCTATTTAGAGCTGGTATACATAAGTTACGCAGGTGTGGGAGGCTTGCCTTCTTGTACTGCTTGTGCTTTTCTTTAGGTTAGTGTCTGTGGCACAAGAGGTAGCACAGTTCTCTTTAGTGGAAAAGGCTGTGGGTTCTATTCCCACAGCAGGTAGATCAATTGTTTACAATGTAGTGTGGCACAAGGAGGAGGGAGTGCTGCTGTAATACTCTTTTGTATTATTCTCCTCTAAAACATTTCCATACAGATTCCCCTACTTTACTTTTTCTTTCTTACATCCTCCTGCTATTGAACAAAACACTTTTTATACTTCTTTTTAAAATTCAATCCACCATTTAAATTAGTTTTTACAGAAGTCCTTTCCATAACTGCAGTTTCCTACTCTCAAATTTTATCTCATAATTTCTCATTTATTCTTTTTATTCCCTTTCCAGTTTCAATACACTCCCTTTCTTCCATTGTCTACATCCATATTGGCAAATGGTCTGAAAAACCCTCACAACTGTACCACCATCTGCTACCCTCAAAGCTTCCAATAATATAAAATAATCAATTTCAGTTCCAAGTGCCCCTTCTGTAATTCCATAGACATTTGTTCCACACAGCTAATTTACCATGTTATCTCTTCCTATACTTTACATCTTTCCCTTTCTTTTTACATTTTCCCCTTAAATCACAATTTAAGTCCTCTACAGTTATAAACTTTATGTTAACCACCACATTGTCCAATAGTGAAGAAACAGATTCTCTCATTCCTTGCAAGTTATATATGCATATGATGCTATAATTCTATAAGCATGTTCTGTCCCCTTAACATCCACAACAGTTAACCTTCCCATCCTTACCAACATTATATCTAATATTTTTACTGTTTTTTTTACAGAACATAACCAAGGTAGGAAAACATTCACTTCCTAAGTTCCATATTATATTTCCATGCCACATTTTTTCTGTTTGCAGTCATTCTTCATTTATCAGGAATCTTGCACCCTTAAACATAATAAAACCCGTATCACATTTAGCACACTTTTCCAGCATCCCTGTTCTTCTTAGAGTGTTAATAATACTCTTCATATTTACTGAAACTTCTCTAAAATTGTTGATTTTCCTTCTTTTTAAGTTTAGGGGAAATATTTGCAATTTTTTGTTTTCTTATTTTTATTCTTTTCCCAAGTGAATATTTTTCCTGTTTTTTTTTTTTTATGAATAATTGATTCTTAGAAGTAGACATTTCATTGGCTAGAACTTCAAAACGTTATTAATATCAATCCCTTCTCCTGACCTAGCATGAATGCTTTCCCCATCCCCTCGTGGTTTCCATTTTGCAGGCATGAAATGGAGGTATGCAGCACTTCACCCTGCCTCTGTGGCAGCTCAGGCATGCCCAGCAACTCTTCCTCTCTTTGGAACACACCCCCAAATTACAATGCCCCAGTCTCCACCAGGGGGTTTCAGCTACAAAAGTGCCCATACCCCTGGACTGGGCACATTCATCCCTCCATGATGCTGCACTGGTCACCTCTGCCACTAATTGAATGCTTGTTGGCTGCATCATAGTAAGGGCTTTATTCCGCTATGCCACTGGCGCAGTAGTTGCTAATTTACATGCACTTGTTTCAGCTTTGTGGCAGAAGTATGCTGATCTAACCTGATCTCTGTTGGGGATTGCTGGTAGAAGGCTAATTGTGTGCTTTCCTGATTGCTAGTTAGCTTAAAACATGTTTCTCTTTGCTTGCTCGTGTTTGTGTGGTACAGCTCTTCATGCAGAGCTAGTTAGTGGTGCCCTGTGTAGACACAAAAGCCTAGATGCTCAGTTTTTACCTAAACAGCTGTCAGTAAAACCAAGCTTTTCTGCTGCTCTACGTGCAGCACAGTTGCGCATTGACCAGCATTGCGTTATTGATCAACCTTAGCCTACACAAAGTATATGTAGTTTCGGCATTGCCAGCACAGTCCTGTCAAATTAACCCATTCCCTTCCCTAATAAAATATACAGTAAAAGTCTTCTATCATAGACAGGTAGTTTCCCGTCATCTCTCTGGCCAGCCTGATAGACATGGGCATCCTGAGGCAATGCATCAATTCTCTCATGTATACTGACAACCACTTACTTCTGAAACAAACAAATACTTTATGTGACAGATGTAGTTACACTATGAAACTGAAAGCAAGACTCTTACATAAGGACAAATATGCCAAACAGGTTGTCAGCACACACACAATTCCTACACTAAACAAGAATACGACACATAAACCCACATATGAGGAGGTACTCACTAGTAACTTACCAAAAGATCAGAGGCCTTCCAAATGTAAACCACTTACACATGTAACAATGCAAAAAAAAAAAAAACAACCACAACACATAACACACACACCAGTACCTAAACAAATAAGTCCATAAGGCATAACACCACAAAACCTAACCCATTAGTCATAGGTGACTCCATTGTGTTCTCCTCACCAGACTGGATATGGAGCAGGTTATAATTAGCTGTCTGCCAGTTGCCAGGATCTGTCAAGTCACTCAAGCACTCAAGTCACTCAACCACAAGTATCGGTATGACTCCATCATAGTCCATGTGGGGGTGGATGACTTGAGACATACCTCAGTGGACTACATGAAAAGAGACATGACTGAGTTCTCAGATTATGTGTCATAGGCAGGTATAAGCCTAGCCTTAAGCAGCATTCTACCTTCTTCAAAGATTATGCCACAATACAAATAAAAAATTATTGAATTTAAGAACTGGCTTACCTTCTGGTGTCAGTCCAAGGGGATCCAGTATCTGTCAGCCTGGGAAGACATGGTCAGCAGGCCACACTGCTTCACCAGAGATCGCCACCACCTATCTACTCTAGGTTTTGGATACTGTCAAAGGCATTAGCCACCCCTATTGTGCCTCTTTTAGGCAGTGTCAAAATAACTAACCTCCGAACATAACAAAGTCCTCTCTAAATAAACTCAAGGCACTGCTGCTTAATACTAGGAGTCTAAACAAGAAACTGCATTCCTTGGAAGCAATCCTCACTTTGGAAGATGCTGACATCTGTGCAGCCACTGAGACATGGTTCAAAGGCACAGAAAATACCCAGGCCATGCAGGGCTACAAGGCATTCCATATATTCAGACCACAAACTGAGCATGAAAAAAAAACAAAGGAGAAGGTGTATCCATCTTCGTTAAGGATAAGTACACCTCGAGACTGTTCAAACAGTGTGACTCTCTTGAGCTACTCCATGTCCAATTGTCCAATTAAATATAGGCAATGCCCCTTACCACATCATAATAAGCTATAGGTTCCTCCACCATGAAACAGAAAGACCATACTGCATACCTGGACTTACTGGAATCAGTTACCATACAGCCCAACACCTTACTCATGGGTGATTGTAATCTTCCTTCCATTGACAGGGAAACATATACAACCACAGATATGCTGGCTGAGAGTTTCTTGGACTTTGTCAATGCAAATTCTCTGGAACAACTAGTCAGCACACCAACAAGAGGCTCAAATGTCCTGGACATAATACTCACTAACATGGGAGAGCATTGCACCCCCCCCCCCGGTATGATGTCCTCCCTGGTAAGATCAGACCATAAATTTGTCTTGTGGGATGTAATTATAAGACCAGATACCCCATCAAGCTCAGAAATGTTTAAGAATTTTTCAAAGCCCAATTATGATGTGTATAAGAAGTTTCAAAGCCCCCTTGAGCAGATAAGATGGACTGCTATGCAGAGGTGTATACCAATACCCTGTATAACCACTTAAGCAGTTGAATAGAATCATGTGTACTTGACTAGATTAAAACTAGGTCTTGGTGAACTCCTAGTATAAACAGACTATACAACAAGAGAAATAAATTAATGTCTGAAAACAAGAGGGAACTGGCTCAGCAGAGGAAGAAATCCCTCTCTAGCTTAAGCAAGTAAATCAGAAATTTTGTCAAGTCTCCCAAAGCTAATTAAGAAGCCAGAATAGCCTTTCCAGCTAAGGATAATCACAAGGCATTCTTTAACTACATCTGAAATCAAAAAGGGAATACCCAGCTATGTCCTGAACTGGTTGTGGATGGCACCACCCTTACTCAACTGGAGGGAATAGCCAACTTACTAGCTGACAGATTTGACCTGTCCCCTCTAATCATCCCCCAAAGTATAACTGCCACCATTACTCTGCCTATTATCTCAAGAAAGCAGGTCATCTTGGCACTCTCCAAGGCCAAAAGTATGGCATGAATGGGACCAGACAATATCCCAGGTTGTCTTTTAAACAACTTAAAGCATGACCTAGTAGACCCACTTGGATCCCTCTTTAACCACAACCTGAGAACTGACTATGTTCTGGCAGAATGGAGGACAGCAACAGTAATCCCTCTGCACAGAGGGACCATCAATCAACCCTGGGAATTATAGGCCATAAGCTTGACTAGTCATGGAAAGAATCATTATGGATATTATTAACAAGGACATAGGTAATCTCCAAACCCTGGAGCAAACCCAGATTGGATTCAGTAGAAGTAAATCTTGCCTGTTAAACATGTTTGACTTCTTTGAGAAAGTCACCAAGGCCCTGGACGAGGGAAAGACAATGCATACCACCTATCTTGACCTAGCCAAGGTATTTGACACAATCCCTCACTCAGATATTACACAGAAGCTCTCCCAGTTGGGAATTAACCCATGTGTTATCTGATGGGTAGCCAACAACTGTCTCACAGACAGAAAACATACTGTAAATGTGGGTGACTTTACCTCTAGCAAAAGACTAGTCACCACTGGTACACCACATGGTTCTGTGCTGGGCCCCTTACTGTTCTGAATTCATTTCCCAGATGTCCAGGCAAACTTGGATGGCCTGTGACTTATCAAATTTGCTGATGACTGTAAATTGGGAGCAATCATTGAGTCCCCCAGTGATGTTAATATACTGCAGACAGGGTAAATGCAGGCAAATTATTGCTGCCAAAGCCATGGATTAAAGCTAAATGCAAAAAACTACATTATTATTCCCTTTGGGAAATCTGACATCCCTGCTAATTACATTATAGACAGCACCCATCCCCCAATGTAGATCCAGGGGTACATGATTTGGGTACTTAGGTTGATAGCAATGTGAACTATGACCACCACATATCCACAGTAGTAAGGAAATCCTTCCATGTGGCACATCTTATAAGTAAAGGCATCACATCTAAATCCAAGGACATTATAATTCCATTATACTTGACCCTCATCAGCTCAATAATTAAGTACAATGTTCCCTTTTTCATGTGCAACATATGCAACAATTGGGGAGACCACAGATGTTTCTCACCAAGAACTTAGAGGGTACACAAAACATGTCGTATGCAGAAAGATTGAAAGCCCTTTAATGTATTCTGTCTCCTACAGGTTGTTAAAGGGTGGCTTGTGCCTGGCTTACTGGGCAGTCTCTGACCTGGCCCTGATGGAAATGCTACACATTTGTAAATCAAACTGCAGGATGGTCACTTGCTCCAGGGATCTTAGCCTAGCCTGCGATATGAGCAGGTCATGCTGGAGAAATAGATACATCTTCCAGAGACTGACACTTCTCTTAAGCAAGCTTCTAATAAATGTGAAACAGAGCCCCTCCCTGACCCTCTTCAAATACAACATAGATCAGTGAATGGGTAACCCCAAATTCACTGAGGTGGTGTCCATTTCCCTCCTGGACAGAGGAAGTCAGTATAACGTCTGCAAACTTTAGTCACCTAACCATCGACAATTGAGGCAACTTGGCATAAACATGGCTAGGCATATAAGGGCTCTAGGACATTATCCTAGTAACTTCCGATGAACCTATGATTTCATGTGTGGGTACATAGTTTACAGCTATAGCCTCTGTTTTCTTAATTTTATATTCCAAAAATAACCGGAACTATCTCAGAATGTTCCACAACACTGAGATGTACTTTTCTGGTTCCATCAAGTACAAAATAATATCATCTGTAAATAAAGATAAAGTTTATTGAATACCAAACCTATTATATCCTTGAATTTCTGGGCCCTTATTTTATTTGATAGTGTTTCTAAATATAACACAAATAAAGGGAAAGAGGATATCCCTGTCTGGTTCCTCTGTTAAGACACAACTTATCAGAGCGGATCCCTCCCACTTTGATTTTTGCCTCAATCCCTCATATACCCTCTTAATTAACCTTATTGTATTAGGAAATGCAAGTGCTTCTATTGTCCTACTCATAAAACCCCAGCTTACTCTCTCAAATGCTTTCTCTGCATCAAGCCCCAACAACAGCAACAGTATTTTGTTACATTCTGCTTCCTCTGAATCATCAGTGTTCTATTAATACACAGCAGTATAGCCTTCACTGCTGAGAATAAAGTTCTATTAATGTTGTCAAATCTTTGCCTCCACTCCACAAAACTACAATAATCCAAATCTAACAGTTTTGGTGACGCCTTTGCCATTATTTTAGCCATTATAGACAAACACTTTATAATCATGGTTTAAAACTGAAATGGGCCTATATTAAACTGGATCTGATCTTTACTTTCTTTAAGTATTACAGCCATCACAACTTTTTTCCAGGATGTTGGTACTTTCCCTCCTTTTAAAATACTGTTAAACAATTTTTTCCATATTTGTATCACATTATTCCCTCCTAGCTTCCAAACTTACACCAGAATACCATCTAGTCTTGGAGAGTTTCCTGCAGATTGGTTATACATCATCATTTTTATATCATCTCTTCCTATCTTAACTGTTAATATACCTCTAACCTTGATATATTTAAGTCTTCCAAAAATATTTCCATTTGTGCGTTTTCTTGATTTCCCCATTTCTCTGCTTTATACAAATTTTCATAAAATATCTGAAATATCTCTAATACCTCTACATGATCTCTGTTTTTTTTATTTTATTTTCTTGTTATATGATTTGGAAATAACCCTTTCTACTTTCTATTGCCTACGTAATTGTGCCAAAAGTTTTTGTGCTCTGGAGTTATGATCATGAAACAGTTGCTTAATAGCAGTCTTTCTAAACTCTTGCACATTATCCAGGTATTCCCTTATTTTCTCTTTAGCACTCTGCAGTTGTGCCTCTTCTTGTTCTGTGAAATTCCCCTTATTCTGTAAAACTGTTATCTTTGTTGGCCCCTCTAAATAATTCTTGTTAGTTCTTAACCATGCCTCTTGTTCTTATTTCTTCCCTATTTTTAAACTCTACTTTCATTTTATCCCACTCAGTAGCTATAATGCCTGGAGTACTTTATATCTTCCCTAATAACTCCTGAATAATTTCCACTTCCCATTACTTAAATTCCTCTCTTTTTAATAAGTAGGTGAGGAGGTGCCAGTGTCTCATCTTCACTTCATTATCCTGCATTTTTATCTTATTAATTATTGGCACATGATCCAAAATAGTTATTGGATGTGTGTCAAATTTTTCAATTAAATGCATGCATTCCAATGAAATATAATTCCTGTACAGTCTAGCCCAGTTATTGTACCTTGGGAAATAGTATATAAATTATTTCCGAGGTCCTACTACTGAATTCACATCTTCCATACCAAATACTTTCATACATTTCTTCAAAGGTCTACCCTCTTTTGTTATATTTTCCCATCTAGACTTCTCAGATACATCATCTTTGTTACAAATAAAATTCAAGTCCCCACCTATAAACAGTATTCCTTGCTGTAAGCTGATTTCTCCCAAATTTTCTCCATAATACCAGTTTTAGGCAGCATATTAGTACATGTCAGTGTAGTCCTCATCCCCTGCTAGTAGCCCCTTACTTCCACAAATATGCCATTATCTTTTTTTTTTACTCTTGTATCACTATTGGAACTCCTCCAGGAATCAATATACGTACTCATCTTTTCCTTTGTCCATGATATTCTGATGAATATCCATCCTGAAATCCTTTCTTTATCAAATTTGCATGTCCAGTTCATTCCAAATGTGTTTCCTGTACATTTCATAATATAATAAAATATTCTTTCATTTTTGTCAATACCTGTCAGACCATTTACATTCCAAGATATTATGGAAAGTGTTGCCATTATGATAAGAAGTCATTATTCCCACCTATTATATATGACAGCTTTTTTAAATGTCTAGTTCCAGCTTTTGTGACACATGTACCCACTAATGTTTACCAGGTTAACACTTTATAACTTTTTTCTAGTCATCAACATTGGAACTTATGCCTACTTATTTATTTATATTTGCTTTCTGGGGTAGATTACTGATGTCCATGGACCATTTTCAGACTTGGCCCAGGAGCGGTGTCTGGTTAAGTAGCTTGCTCAGAGTCACATAGTTGGGCAACAGAAGCTGACATTTTATAAGACTTTTTGTTTTAATGAAAACCTTCAAACAAAAAAACAAATATGCCCTAGAACACTGCAATAATCTGTTAAATTAATACCAACACACAAAACTATCTACATCACCAGATAATGAAGTTTAACACTCCTTATAGGAACAAGTGTCTGAAATAAACAGCTACAAACACAGGTCTTAATTAACCTAAAATTGAGGTTATCCATGATAAGACACAAGTTATTGCATGTGCTTCTACTTAGACTAATGGTTGTCATTTCCTTTTTATTATTGTTCCCTTCCAGATGTGAAAAACAACTTGCATGCTTGCAGAAAACATTGACTTTTAGCCACGAGGAAACGAGCACTTTGGCTTTTTATTGCCCTTTTATCAGCTTGTCTCCATGGAAATGTAAGAAAAAAGTGTAGTCCTCATCTGCAGGCTTCTAAAGACAAGCTGAAACATTTGTAGTTAAAGGAAAATGTTTAATCATATTCAATGTTCACTTATTTACTTGTTTCCACTTAAAACCTGTTTTTTGATTAAGCTAAGGGTCGTAATATATACATTCACCAATGCAAAAGTGTGTGAAACATATCATCTCTACATACATTATAATCTGTATACTTTTGCTCCTTATCCCCTACCTCAACAACCCAAGATTACAGCCTATTACTTTAAACATGCTTTTTCTAGCATTCTTCTCTTTTTGCATTGTAATGCCTATATTTATTAGTACTAAAAAAGAATAAAGAAAAAGAAAAGAGACATCTGTCTACTTTAGTATCCTTATCACATACAAGAACTAAATAAGCAATTTATATCATGAAAATGTTGATAGAAATACTGTTAAAAACAGAAATTGTTTTACTCACATTTACCTTTTTCCTTCTCTTCCCCTCTCCTCAGTGCCCTGTCAAACATTAATGACATGAAGTGAGGCAAATGCCTTTCAGTTCCCCACACGTTTAACAGAGACAACAAAAGTCCACTCTTTCCTCATTCTTATACAGCTATATTTCAAAAATGTATCTGATGCTTTGAACTCTCACATTTATTTATTAATTTCCATGTTGCTGGTCTTCTTCCTGTTTATCTCCATCTCTCAGCTCCAGATTGTAGTTCAATTCCAAAGAACTGCTGATTCTTCTATTCAGCTCCTGTGTTTTTCTTTGTCTCTTAAGCATTTTCCTTTGGAACATAGAAAAGGTTTAACTGGCAAAGTCTCTCCAAGTGCTTTATTATCAGAAGAATGTGAAGTGGAATCAGTCCCCTTCTGCTTGATGGCTGACTTTTTGTTGAGCAAACTTTTGTATTTCCTCCTTAGCATCTTCTACATCAAAAAATGATTTTGAACCTCCAGGAAAAATATTCTCAAGGCAGCTTTGTAGAGCAGCTTGAATCTCACACATATCTCTCGACATTCCCCGATTGCTGGAATAAATTTGTTTCTCTTCTGCCTACTGTACAATGAATAATCATTTTCCACAAACTTTACTATCTCAAACTTTTCATACTTTGCTGTTTTGTCACAGTTTTGTCAGGATCAGCTCCTTCTGCTGGTAGGTTTGCATATTTACAAATACAGGTCTTGGCTGCTTTCTTGTGGACAGGTTTGGTGCATACACCTGGTATGCCTTTTCAATCCTTTCACTTGACAACTTCTGCTGTGGAATACCAGTCCAGTTGCTTATTTCTGTCTTCATAAAATGAATACAGTCTTTTCCCTCTACTTTCTCTGGTACAGCAGAAAATCTTAGATTTTCCTACGTACTCTTGTTTATAGTGTTAACATGCTTTGAAACATCTCTTCTAGATCAGTCTCATACTCAGTCAGCCTCTTCTTCATTTTGAGCTCAGATTTTTTGCAGTTTTATTAGCTCATCTGAATATCTGTTTAAAACTTCTTCCCCTTTTTTCCAACCTTTTGTTATGTGAGTTGATATACTCCTTCATAGTTCATCATTTATTTTAATCAGCTATAAGCAAATGAGACTTATTTTCTCTCTCTTTTTTCTCAATTACTGGAAGCCATTCTTGTACCAGAGCTGATGCTTGAACAGCTTTTTGCTGAACAGCTGCAGATTCTTCCCATTCACTGTTTCCTCTTAACCTTTTCTACTTGACTTTCTTTAAGGCTGTATTAGTTTCTTCGTTGATGGCATCCAGGCAGTGTACCTACTAACTAATAACTGAATTTACTAAAAGTGATAAAGATCCTGGCCCTTGTATATCAGTTTCTTTTTATACCCTGGAAGCGCTGATGTTCTGCTGTTAATCAATGTGCTTGGAAAATCCAGAATGTTTATGGTTTTTGATCATTGCTATTAGTCTTCTTATAGATTTAAAAGTAATACTATTTGCTTTATCACAGTGTGCTGGATTGTGCAAGTTGGTGGAACACTTCCACTGTTGCAACCATGCAGTTGTTATCTATAATTTAGGAGAGTGTGGGAGTGTGGGAGTAATTATTTGACCCTTCACTAAAAAAACATTTTTTTCTTTTCTTTTTATTTTTGTTTGAGTTATGCTACGTTACATGAAGCATGTTTAGACCAGTTGTGTTCAAACAATGGCATTTAGATATTCCAGGATTTTGATAACATGACTTAGACTCATATATGTATATGGATGTGTGTGTGTGTGTGTGTGTGTGTGTGTGTGTGTGTGTGTGTGTGTGTGTGAATTTATTTATATTGGTTTACTAAGAGAAACAATTGTTCTCAAAGAGATACTTTTCAGCAGAATCCTAGGAAGAGACAAACATTTACGTTATTTACAAAACAAAAGATAACATTTTTGTGATACTTTAAAACACTCAAAATGAAAATATATACAATTATTATATATGCATTTGAATAAATATCAACAGGCAGGTATAATGTAGTCATACAGAAAGAAAGCAGCAGTAAAACATCATATAGATACTTATAATATGCAGATACTGATATATCAACATGATATCAGTGTGCACACCATTGTATGATTCTACTACATATTGTAGCAATCGTACAATCATACACCATTGTATGATTGCTACAATATGTAGTAGAATTTTAATGCCAGAATGGTCTGCGTGTATCACTTAACACATTAACACATCCAGGAATTAGATGATTCTTTAAGCTCAGACCTGTTTTTTAGTGCAATGCAATGATAATATTATTTTAGGAAGAACATTAGTAAATTTAGTTATTTTCTTAAAAGATTAGTTATTTTCTTAAAAGATTGGAAAGTGATTCTTTTGAATGTTGATAAGAATTACTAAGACATTCATAGGTTTAGAAGTAAAATGGTATTACACGCTATTAGTCTGGACTTGTCAGTAAAAAATTTTTGGATTTAAAAACAATAGCTCATTTCTCATTACTCTTTGTTATAATGTATATGCTGGTCAAATTTCAGCTTTTTATCAAGTATTACAAGCTACTACCCTGGATTTGTCAATAAGAAATCTTTTGAATTTATAAAATATAGGTAGTTTCTAATTAGTCTTTGTTATTACATGTACCTTTCAGCTGTTTATATTTTTGCAGAATGTCTAGATTTTTGCCTTGTATTTGGCCTATTCCTCATAATATTTGTAATTTTCTGGCAAATCACTAAGGACTGAGTCCCTAAATAATGACATACATTTGAATTTCAGACTTTATATCCTTTAGAGAGATGCATGCTTTATATCCTTCAGAAAAATGGATGCTAACACAAATTATGTTATTCTAGCAACTTTCTAATTTTATAAGAACAATATTTAAAATCCATCCATATTTTTGGGCCTCTGTCCCACCATTATTTTAGGCTTTGCCCATATTTCTTGCACCAAGAGGTTGAGAGGTACACATGTTGTATTCAGTTATTACACAAATAATTTGTTGTTCGGTGGGAATATTATTTTTGTGATATAAACTGTAGCTGGATTTGATCAGAATAAAAAAGAAGCAATTTAGCCTTATTGGCAGTTATCCATAAGTTGGAATCTGTTAACCATTGCTCAGTTATTAAGAGCATCTGTGTGGTTTTCTGAGGTTCTATTAAAGTTTCCACCGAATGGAGCACGGTTGCATCATTTACAGATTGCATTAATAAGGAAGCTTGTTACTAATTTATACATGCCATTGATAAATGTACTAAAAAGATATGGTCCTAAGATGGACCGCAAATAATAATGCAGTCTAGCTTTGACTGAGGGGAAGAGATTTAATTTGTTAAGTTCTGTTTTGGTTCATTTCAGAATGACCAGATGAGCTATCAGGCAGCAGTCATATATATATATATATATATATATATATATATATATATATATATATATATATATATAGTTATATGCGGGCCTCCAGTCGGACACTCTTGGTCAACAAATATAAATAAAATAAAATAAAATAAATATGTATTCCTAGATTTATCTTTTGTAATAAGATGGAAAGAAAATATTTACTTCTGGCTATCATTCTTTTACAGGTGAATGAAGAAAATGTGATGGTAACTAACTGTTGTCTCAAATTTATTTTCTTACTTTTCTGCACATATCACATGAATACAGGATAATTTTGCAGTAGAAAAAGAGAAGCTTGAATGAGAAATTAACCTGAAGAAAATATGGCTGTTAACTTTCAGAAGTTTGGGGCTGCAAAAGATGTTGAATATTCAATCGTTTAAAATCTAAAGTGCTATATAATTAACACAACAAGATGTACAGCAATCTATGTAAATTCAGTTATGTAAGAAGACAATTATTATTTTTGACGTGTCAGGTTACCCATTCTAATTGCTTTAGTTTTTGCCATTAACTTTAAATCGAGGGGTTCTGGACACTAAAAAGTAATGTCAATGAATTGACATTACTTTTTAGTAATGTCAATGAATTGCTCAGATTGTTTAGAGTACAGTCCATAACATTTATTACATGCGTATGTTTATCTTATGTTTTAAGTCTAAACCCCTCCCACCTTGTTTTGATAAATGATAGGTAGCTACCATGTATTTTTGTTGGTCTTTTTTGCACCTGGGAAATATGTTGGCTGTTGATTTCTTGAAAAAATCATGCTACTATGATGGTGTACAATAATACAACTAAAATAACCTTCTACATTAGAAACAATGACTGCTGTATGCATTTCTTAGAGACTATTATCCTGACCATAAAACACCACACAGCAAGAGGTTCTCCAGGTCGATCTTCGGCTGGTGTGCCTTCTTTGCAGAGTTTGCATGTCCTGCCTGTGGTCGCGTGGGTTTCCTCAGGGTTCTCCGGTTTCCTCCCACATCCCAAAGACATGAAGTAGGTAGATTGGACACTCTAAATTGGCTCTAGGCATGAGTGCATGCATATGTGTGCCTTCTGTGGAAGGTTGGGTGCTGGGCTGGTAACTCGACACAGTAAAACTCCACTGCCAATCATGAGAGGACAGGTGATCCGCTGTGGTGACCCCTAATCGGGAAAAGCCAAAAGAAGAAGATTATCCTGACCATAAAACCTAGTCCATGCAGTCCTAGTATATCTGTTTTAGATACAAATATTTAGTTCAGAAGTCTTTTTCTGTAGTTTCCTGACATGGTGCCATGTGACTTGACTGATGGCTTCTTTTGTACTGAGACTCCTGCTAGGTGACATATGAATCTCTGGTAATACACAGCCATTATCTGCATATGGTACAGTCAGACCCTTGCCTCCACAACAAAAGTCTAACTTTTCAGAGGATATAAATTCAAGCACTGCCTAAATGTCACAGGGTGGCAGAACATATATTATGTTCTAGATTAAGACATGGTGTTCCATTCTTTAAGAAATACAACTAGCACTGCTTATACCGGTTTTAATCCACATTAACCTACATTAACCTAAGCTAAATCCAAACATAGCACATGTCTGCTCCTGCTTATTTTACAATCGGATATTTTATTGATGAGGGTACATGATTTCTTGATACATGTTTTGGTTCTCATCTCCCAATCTTGAGACATCTGTAAAAATAAACAAACTGGAACTGTTTGTGTATAAATACTCAGCATAACGGTTAAGGTCTTTGCCTCCCATGCTCAAGGTACGCGGTTTGATTATAACCTCTGGCCTATGCCTGTATGGAGTCTGTATGCTCTCCCTGTGTCTCTGTAGGCTTACTCCCACCTCTCAAAAAAAATGCTGGATAGTTCCACCTCAAACTCACCCAAGAATGGAGTTGTGGGCAGCAGCACAAACTTTAAATTATGCCAATCAGGGGAAGAGGCATATAGACCAACCATTCTGGACATCAACTGTGGTGCTTGGTACCCTCTAGATAGCAGAACATATATCACAGACTGTGTGCTGTGCCAGAGCTAGCCACTCATTGGTTTAAAAACTGGCTGTAATGATTTTGTTCTGTGATTACTGTCACCCAAAAATGAGTGTAGGTATTTGCTGGTAATAAGTGGGTTGAGGACCCAGCGTACTTCAATCTACTCCAAGGAACCATGCTAACCATGGGAGAAGTTTATGTTCCCTCTACTGGCCAGTGTGTGCTTACCAAAAAGCCCAGAAGCCCTGGGTCAATGAGCAACTGACCAGCTGGTGTCCAGTTACTCAGCATGGACTACCTGGGATAGTTCTACTGAGCGAAAACTAGGTGTAAAACCAGTCAACCTTCCAAACATGAACTAAAGCTTGCTGCACTCAATATAGGTTCACTGACATGATAGAGTTTAGAAAAGGATGACATGATGGTAAGAAGAAAGGTGGACATCCTTTGCATCCAGCAAACAAGGTAGAAGGGCAGTGCAGCAAAGCACTTGTTTTGGGATCCCGAGTTCACTGCTTAGGAGGACTGACTAGAAATGGTGTGAGAACTGTTTTGAGGGAGAGGCTTCAGAAGACAGTGAGGGATGTCATAAAATTTAGTGACCGAATCATGGTAATGAGGGTCTAGTGTAAGGATAGAACAGTATTTGTAATCTTGGCCTATGCCTCACAGCATGGTTGGAAAAGCAAGGAAAGGTGTGCATGCAGGCAGCAGCATCAGGACCTACTGATTAAAGTAGGACAACATGAGTTGGTTTTGATAACCAGTGTAGAATACTAATCAAACAATGATGAGCTCAGCCCAGGTTGCATAATAATATAACAAAGCAATGTACAGTATACATATAACAATGGTTTACATTTATAAGTAAACATATATATGTATGTACGTGTGTGTGTGTGTGTGTGTGTGTGTGTGTGTGTGTGTGTGTGTGTGTGTGTGTGTGTGTGTGTGTGTGTGTGTGTGTGTGTGTGTGTGTGTGTGTGTGTGTGTGTGTGTATGCACACATACTTTTTTTTTTTTTTTTACAGGATTTTGCTCCTCCCCCATCATGAAGATCCCCTCCAACTCGCTCAATTATTCCATTCATTTCCCTGAAAGATGGGGGCCATACTGCTCATTCCATTCTCCTACTGCTGAGAGTAGTGCATCAACCAGCAAGGGCAATTTTTTTTTTTATTTACTTATTTTTTTACTTTGTTAATCCTTAACCTCATGGCACATGTCCAGAAGTCCTCATAGCAAGGATGTGTCCCTTACTTCCTAAAGTAACATAACTCCTAAAGGCAGCCCTGAACCCTTGAAGACAGCACTCATGTATGGTGTCTGGTCTCAAGGGAGAATTCTGCTACAGATCAGTGCACCCCAAACATGTATCCCCCAACATCATTCCCTAAAGGGTGGTGAGCCATCTGACTTCTCCCTTGACCCATGTCAGATCCAATATTTGCCCAAGACACCAACAAAATTCAGGTAGTCTGTGTCATAGTCAGAATATTATCTTTCTGTGCATGGAGCTGCATCCAAGTATATATTTCAAATCTGCAACCCTAAATTTAATCAACAGTGTACAAGGCCAGAATCACAACCAAAACACATGTGGTCTGGGATAATTTAAAACTACTTACATGTGGACTCTGTAGACCACTACAGACTGAATTTGATATTGCTTATTTATCATACTAACTATATATATTATGAAATAGTATTGTATGACACTGAAGTTACTCAAAGAACCAGTGTTTTGACAGTGAGATAAAAAACATTATTACACTATGTCTCTTTAACACAAATGCTGTGGTGTGTCATGTGATACTTGCAGCTATAGAAAAGTAAAAAAGGGAGGGCATGCCTCAACTTTAATGCTTAGCACAGCTGACCACTGGATTTTATTAGATTATGTTTTATTACCATGGCACTTGCTTCTGCTTGAAGGATCCAAAACACATGATGACTGAATTCCTCTGCATGTGTGTGTGTGTGTGTGCGTGTGTGTGTCTGTCTGCATGTATGCATCTCTGTGTGTGCATACACGCATGCATGTGTTTGTGTGTATGTATGTGTAAACAGTGCCACAAAACTGCAAAAAAACAAATCTTATTTATCTAGCAGTAACTTCCTTTATTTATTTTATTCCTTTAAGTGTAACTGCTTTGTCAAAAGAGTTTCCAGTATTGTACTAGAAAGTATGTCTGCTACATCCTATAAGTAGCACTAGATTATAGGTATCTATGATCTTCGCACTACTTGGTATAACCAATACATATATAGATATAGATATAGATATAGATATATAGATATAGATTCAAGAATTCAGGAAGAAACTCCATCACTCAAATGATTTCATATATGAGCCTTATATGAAAAAACGGTAGCCACAAAAACACAGTTTTCTTTCCAATGAGCATCATCAGTGTGAACAAACTTATATATATATATATATATATATATATATATATATATATATATATATATATATATATATATATACATATGCTGACAGTTTTGTGCATGCTTAGCAACAATGAAAACTTAATAAATAACCAGTTAAAACAGACTTCCTACTGTTGTTAGCTAGTCTCCCTGCATACACAACCCAATATTGCAGGTAGAAATGTTGGAAATGTTTCACCTAAAAACAAAAGAATAAAAAGATGATACTTAACAGTTTATAAAATGCCAAAATGAAAACATCTTGCTTTACAGCAAAACCTAAACCTTGCTCTTCCACACTCCAGCGATCTTTGTGGCACAGCACCATTCATTTAAATGGGGGTCAAACCCTAATCTTTCTGGACCATTTTCAGGTTCAATCTCAAACAATAGCCTCAGTATAAAAAAATCAGGAAGTATGCTACATGTGAATCCCAATGAAAATAACATTGAAGTACCCCCTCCCAAAACTGACCACATAAATTAACCACTCATTCTGAGTCTGCATTAATATTGAAGAAATAATAGTTTAGTATAAAAACAATATTTTTTTTCTAATCGGTATCCCATCTTGTAAGACAATACTATTCTTAATTTTGATGTTTCAGGAAACCACATTGTGATATTTCCATTTCAGCCTTCCCCTCATCTAAGCACTCTATACTTTAGTGCTCCATTATGACAACAGATCTATTTCATAATAACACACTCGATGGGACTCGTGTCTTTAAGTGGAAAATGAAAACAGTTATCTTTAGCTTCCATTCCACCATAATTTCTCTCTACTCTTTATAGGTTTAATACCATATTAGATCTAAGAAGTAGTTCTGAACCCGGCAGACGATACATTATTCCATGCCACTGGTTTAGAACCATGGCTTTACTGTCAGTGACATCACTGCTGAATAGCCTTGCTGTTTCAGAGCCAGCAATTATGCTATAGGTAATTATGCCAGACAGCGAAAGCAAGCTATCTCAAATGCTAGGTAAAACTCAGATGAATACAGTGCATGTAGTAAAATGAGGTAAACAAATATCTGTGTAGGACACAGACCTCATTCATTTATGCATAAGATCTTTGTTTCTTCATTGGAAAAAATTATTAACATGATCTAGACCAAACATATTGGATATTCCTGACGTAGAAGGTTCAGATTAGTGAAGGTGAATGCTGTGACTGAGAATCATATTGGTTTAAGAACTGTATTTTAAAATCACATAAGAAGATGTCCAAAGCGCCACTAAAGCATTGTCACATTATCATATTACAAAATATACTTTTTGCTCCTGAGTAACCCCAACTAGAGTAAAAGCAACAATTCAGTTCAAAAAAGAAAGACTGATTTTTAAGGAACAACAATAAAACATCGAAATGGGAAAAGAGGATATGTTCAAATGTTTCTGGCAGATAGCCAGGCCACAGGAAGAGGAAACCCATTATCGATTGTTCGGAATCAAAAATAGCAGAGGGCGATTATATTGAAAAAAAATTAACTCTTCTAGTTGTTCACTTACTAAAGGGACAAGGTTAACTCTTCAGTGTCTTTGCTCTAGTTGTGATATCCAAAAGTGCTTTCCTTTACAAGCTTACTTTAAGAAAATGAATATGGGCATAATCATTTTATCACACAGTATCATGAGAATTCAGGCTTCACTCTGCAAAGAGAGGATGCAGTAGAGACAATGTTCATACTTGTCACTTCTGGGTACATGTAAGTCAGCTTTAATCAACTATATCATTTTCTATTCTTGGTATGTTTTTCTAATCTGCTTATGACTTAATGAGCAAAGTTTCAGAGTAGTTTACAGTCCAGAGCTGTTTCGTACATTTATCAGCTAATCCTCATCAGCTGTAATGACGAATCACATTTCTGAGGAAGTTTTTTTTATAATAAAATTACAAAAGCAATGGTCAAATATTAACTGAAATAGCCGTTGCTGTTCTGTGGTGCTATAATCGTCTGTACTCTTGTATCAAGACTCTCAAATTAGGAATGTAATAGAACATAAAGGAACAGGATGGTTTTGTATTCATCCTTGTTAGCATGAGATAGATAAATAATTTCCCTGTAGGCATTCTTGGTCAAAGTTTGCATTACAGGATAGAATAAATATGGCAACTCTTGATGGGTCCACAGGACTTTTCCTGCTGAGAGGTACAGGTTTATTTATGAGTGACAGTGAGGTACAGGTTTATTTATGAGTGACAGTTGTTCACATTTGTAGATGAGAATTGCTGAATTCCGTCTCTCATAATATGTTGGATTCTGGAGTTAAGATGGCCTTTATGGTGCACTGCGAAGTGTTAAGTAACATGACAAGTAATGATAGAACTCTTGTTTGCATGAAAGCTGGAGCTAGGTAATAACTTCTCCAAGACCACAGCTTTTCTGTGTGCAGAGATTACATTGTCAAACACGTTCTTTATGATAGTTACCATGTAAGAGCTTCTGTTACTGAAGACTAGTAAGCAACCCTGGTCTAAATGTCTACTTTCTTACTTATTAATCTTATTGTATTTATTTAAGACTGCATTTCTAATACCTGCCTACTTGCTGATTGTAGGAAGGTCTATAACTGAAGTTAGACCCAGGACCAATGCACTATCCAGATCTGAAAATCACACATGTCCCTGCCAGTTATGCATTTCTAAGTGTCAGTATTATCAGTGTCATAGAAGACACCTTTCTCTGTGCCAGAAGACAAGCAAGTGGTCATTGGTAGTTTGGCAATTAGAGAAGGTTAAGAGTCTAAGCTGTTAACAAGCAGGGGCGGCTCGTGGCATAGGGCTGCCGGACTGCAGCCCCCTCAAAAAGAAAAAAAGAAAGAAAAAGAAATGAAAAAATAAAAAAAATATTTTTTTAAAATTCGCGGACTTCGCGCATAGACCGAGTCCCGGCTTATCGGTCTATGCGCATGCTCAGGGCAGCCCGGCCGTCCCCATAGGGGGACACAAGGAGCGTCTGTGCACTTTTACAGTGCACAGACCCGCCAGGATTATGGGACGCATCCGGACTGCAAGAGGAGCAGCAGGGACTCGGGACAGTGCCTCAGGGATCTCGTCGGCGTCGGGAAGGAGCATGTGGATCTCGCGGGTCTTCAGTATTGCGCGGGAAGGATGTATGGATTGTACGGACGTTAACTCTGGATGTATTCATTCAGGAAAGGTGCCTTTCAATTTACAATGTTTATTTTTCTTTGTGTATGGTGCTTGTGCTTTACTGGAGTTTGTGTATGGTGCTTGTGCTTTACTGGAGTTTGTGTATGGTGCTTGTGCTTTACTGGAGTTTGTGTATGGTGCTTGTGCTTTACTGGAGTTTGTGTATGGTGCTTGTGCTTTACTGGAGTTTGTGTATGGTGCTTGTGCTTTACTGGAGTTTGTGTATGGTGCTTGTGCTTTACTGGAGTTTGTGTATGGTGCTTGTGCTTTACTGGAGTTTGTGTATGGTGCTTGTGCTTTACTGGAGTTTGTGTATGGTGCTTGTGCTTTACTGGAGTTTGTGTGTGTGTGTGTGTGTGTGTGTGTGTGTGTGTGTGTGTGTTTGTAAATGTTGTAATGCTTGATATTTGATGGTGTAGTAGTAGCATTGTTGCCTCACAGCTGCAGGTTCTTGGGTTTGATTCTTGGCTGGGGTTCCTTCTTTGTGGGGTCTGTATCTTCTCCCTGTGTTTGTGTGGGTTTGCTTTTGTGCCCTCCCATGTTACAAAGACATGTCTGCATTATTTCTTCCTGGGCCTCCGCTGAAAATTTGTTTATTTGTTCCAAGTCAGACTGTCCTGATTAAAAAATGTTAAATAAAATTGATAGGCATTTGAATTTCAGACTTAAGGGTTTCTGAATGTTTAATTCCCTGTGTATTTGATGGTGCAGTGGTAGTATTGTTGCCTCACAGCTATAGGTTTTCTGGTTTGATTCTTGGTTGGGGTGGCTTCTGTGTGGAGTCTGCATCTCCTGCCTGTGTTTGTGTGGATTTGCTCTGGTGCCCTGCCATTTTACAAAGATGTGTCTGCAGTTTTAATCCCTGCGTCTCTGCTGAAAATTGTTTTTGTTCTGTCCGCAGTAAATTTGACAGGCATTTGAATTTCAGACTTCAGGTTTCTGAATGTTTAATTCCTTGCAGATTTGATGGTGCAGTGGTAGTATTGTTGCCTCACAGCTATAGGTTTTCTGGTTTGATTCTTGGTTGGGGTGGCTTCTGTGTGGAGTCTGCATCTCCTGCCTGTGTTTGTGTGGATTTGCTCTGGTGCCCTGCCATTTTACAAAGATGTGTCTGCAGTTTTAATCCCTCGTCTCTGCTGAAAATTGTTTTTGTTCTGTCCATGAGTAAATTTGACAGGCATTTGAATTTCAGACTTCAGGTTTCTGAATGTTTAATTCCTTGCAGATTTGATGGTGCAGTGGTAGTATTGTTGCCTCACAGCTATAGGTTTTCTGGTTTGATTCTTGGTTGGGGTGGCTTCTGTGTGGAGTCTGCATCTCCTGCCTGTGTTTGTGTGGATTTGCTCTGGTGCCCTGCCATTTTACAAAGATGTGTCTGCAGTTTTAATCCCTCGTCTCTGCTGAAAATTGTTTTGTTCTGTCCGCAGTAAATTTGACAGGCATTTGAATTTCAGACTTCAGGTTTCTGAATGTTTAATTCCTTGCAGATTTGATGGTGCAGTGGTAGTATTGTTGCCTCACAGCTATAGGTTTTCTGGTTTGATTCTTGGTTGGGGTGGCTTCTGTGTGGAGTCTGCATCTCCTCCATGTGTTTGTGTGGATTTGCTCTGGTGCCCTGCCATTTTACAAAGACGTGTCTGCAGTTTTAATCCCTGCTGAAAATTGGTTTTGTTCTGTCCGCAGTAAAATTGACAGGCATTTGAATTTCAGACTTCAGGTTTCTGAATGTTTAATTCCTTGCATAATTGATGGTGCGGTGGTAGTATTGTTGCCTCACAGCTATAGGTTTTCTGGTTTGATTCTTGGTTGGGGTGGCTTCTGTTTGGAGTCTGCATCTCCTGCCTGTGTTTGTGTGGATTTGCTCTGGTGCCCTGCCATTTTACAAAGATGTGTCTGCAGTTTTAATCCCTCGTCTCTGCTGAAAATTGTTTTGTTCTGTCCGCAGTAAAATTGACAGGCATTTGAATTTCAGACTTCAGGTTTCTGAATGTTTAATTCCTTGTATAATTGATGGTGCAGTGATAGTATTGTTACCTCACAACTATAGGTTTTCTGGTTTGATTCTTGGTTGGGGTGGCTTCTGTCTGCATCTCCTCCCTGTATTTGTGTGGATTTGCTCTGGTGCCCTGCCATTTTGCAAAGACGTGTCTGCAGTATTAATCCCTGCATCTCTGCTGAAAATTGTTTTTGTTCTGTCCGCAGTAAAATTGACAGGCATTTGAATTTCAGACTTCAGGTTTCTGAATGTTTGAGTCCTTGCAGATTTGATGGTGCAGTGGTAGTATTGTTGCCTCACAGCTATAGGTTTTCTGGTTTGATTCTTGGTTGGGGTGGCTTCTGTGTGGAGTCTGCATCTCCTCCATGTGTTTGTGTGGATTTGCTCTGGTGCCCTGCCATTTTACAAAGACGTGTCTGCAGTTTTAATCCCTGCTGAAAATTGGTTTTGTTCTGTCCGCAGTAAAATTGACAGGCATTTGAATTTCAGACTTCAGGTTTCTGAATGTTTAATTCCTTGCATAATTGATGGTGCGGTGGTAGTATTGTTGCCTCACAGCTATAGGTTTTCTGGTTTGATTCTTGGTTGGCGTGGCTTCTGTTTGGAGTCTGCATCTCCTGCCTGTGTTTGTGTGGATTTGCTCTGATGCCCTGCCATTTTACAAAGACGTGTCTGCAGTATTAATCCGTGCGTCTCTGCTGAAAATTGTTTTTGTTCTGTCCGCAGTAGAATTGACCGGCATTTGAATTTCAAACTTCATGTTCTTCAGAATACATAGTAGCACAACCTTTTTTCTAGCAATTTTCTAAGTTTATAAGATGAATATTTTAAATTTGTCCCTATTTTTGGGACTGTATTCCCCATTATTGGCTTCGTCCAGGTTTTGTGCTAAGGTTGACAGCTATGGCAAGAACTGAATTCACTGAATATGGACTGTAGAATTGTGCATATTTACTGATAAAGGTGCACTGTAGAATTGTGCATATTTACTGATAATGGTGGACTGTAGAATTGTGCATATTTACTAATAATGGTGGACTGTGGAATTGTGCATATTTACTAATAATGGTGGACTGTAGAATTGTGTATATTTACTAATAATGGTGGACTGTGGAAGTCTGAGTAGACTTTTTATGATAAATGTTCTCAACTGGGCAGTTTTGCCATTATGGGTGCATATGTTTTGTTTCATTGCTTACTGGAAAAATGTTCAAAACAAATTTAAAACACCCTCTAACAAGTGTACTGTATTGTACAAGGAATATAATTTTAGTACAATGAGGAAGGTGTATCAAAGAGCACATGTATGTTTCATATGCAAGGGGCCTATGATTCGAAAACAGCCCAAAATTAATCTTTATCTGCCACTGGCAAAATGTATTTTCTTTGAATGTGGGTTTCAATGAATGTGAGTTTCAAGGGCAGAGAAGTTTTAATGCTAAGTTTTCATTGTGAGACTGCATTGCTTTGTTTAACAGATTACTTAATGTTTGTGCTGTAAAATACAAAATAAAACTTTCAAATGAAGTCCAATCATTGAAGTAAAGCAGTATGCACATTAGTGTTTATGGTAAATGGAGTGAAATAGCCAAGTAATGGTTAATTGGAATGGCTGCAGAGGCTCCAGTTCAACCATTATTTTGTCAGGGGAAGGGCAGCAAACTCAGACAGGCCCAGCTGAACTATACCTCCCAACTGTCCAGATTTTCAAAGAATGAATAGATTTTTGCTTCTTATTTTTGGTTTGTTGTTCATAAAATTTGTAGTTTTAATTCCTAAATGATTTGCCAGAAGTCACTAAATAATAAGTTTCAGACTTCATAACCTTCATAAAATGCATGTTAAAGTAAGAGCCGTTCTATCAACTGTCTCAATTTATACAAGAGCAATTTTAGTACTGTTTATATGTGCCCCAATATATTTGGCCTTGTTCAGATTTACTGCATTAACAGGTTGAGAGGTACATGCAAATAAATTGCTTTATAGAATTAGGCATAGCCAACCTCTCAACTGTCCCCAAGTTTTGGCTCAAAATGTTGCTCTTCCCCTAATAATCCCTCCATAAAATAGCAATTTTGGAAGAAAACATGGAGGGTTTACAATTAAGAAATAACTGTAATAATCAAAGTTATAGATTACTTGAAATGCATGTAGATTCTTTTATTTTGTCAGCTGCTCAAGGTAGCAGTACTAATATTAAAGTGTCCCTTCTTTGACAGGTAGAAGCTGTATTGTGTGTCTATTTTATATTTTTGCATCACATTTTTGGTCCATTTTTCATAAAATTGTGTTTTTGGCAAATTAGTGACAAATCACTAAAGACTGAAGTTAGAAAATGACAGACATTTGAGTTTCAGATTTTATACCCTTCAGAAAATTCATACTAATGCAAGACCTATTCTATTATCTTTCTAAGTTTATTAGAGCAATATTTAAAAATTGTCCTTCTTGTTGTGCCTTTGTCCCACTTCTGTGTATGGCTTTGTCCAGATTTCTTGCTCTTGAAGTTGAGAGGTATGACAAATGTGTCAGGGCCATCACAGTCAGCCAGAGAGATTTCAAATTGTGACATGCTTGTTGCACCCCACTCCCCATGTAGTGACTCTGGATGTGTCCAAGCAAGGCAAGGAGTAGTTGTATCTACCTTGGATGGGGAGGACACACTGCATAAGTACTACAGTGGCTTTTCATCTGTCCTTGATTTTGCAGAATGGTCTGGTTTCTGTCATATTTTTGTACTGTTGATTTATGCTTATTACTCAAAGTGCCTGTTGCTCTGTGTTTAAGTAGCAATGCTTTAATGACCATAAGGTAAGCTTGTCTGACATCGTAAGATGCAAGTAAGCTTTAATAAGCATACTGTTAAAGAATTGCCAACATTGAAAGCCTTTCTGTTGTTGCCATGCAGAGAATACTTGACTAGATAATGTATAAGCCTTGGGTATTAAAGGACAGGATTCCATTATTTTAAAAAGCTCATTACACTTGTTGGAGACTTCCAGTCATCTCTACAGGCTTTACCCGTAAACTAAACAGAATGCCAATCATGTGTGGTCCATAACCTGTACAGTAATCCTTTAAGCAATGTATCTTGAGCTTGTTTCTTGTTTGCTTTTCATTTTTACGTTTATCATGTTTTCCCCATGAGACGTTGTCAGGCAGCAGGTCTTTTTGGGATAAGAAACATTTTTACAAGTGGGGGCATCACATAGATTTCTACTTTCAGCATGTTGCTTGGTACTTTAATAAAGCTGAATATATTATAATTAGAACTGCAGTGCAAGGAGAAGTAGTTTGAGTTGAGTGCTTCTGGTTTTTCTTATACTTGATTTTGACTGGCATTCCAGTAATGTATTTAAAAAGTAATTTATTTTTTCATGCCTCACAACCTTTTGTTTCCATCTAGATATTAAGTAAGCTGTCATGCAGCCAATGCATTGAAATATTTTTATTCTTCTACACTTATTTTTGTCTTGATTGGACTTTCATAATGATGGTTTGCCACCCAGGGCAGCGTATTTAATTAAAGTTAGTTTTTTTGTGGTTTTGTGCATAGCTCCTCCCCTTTGTGGTTGACCACACCCCCTTCCCTTTGACCCCGCCCATTCAGCGTCTCCTGCAGCCCCCCTGTGATTTGAAGTCACCAGCCGCCACTGTTAACAAGTGATTCTTCTTGTCAAAGGGACAGGGTTTGATTCCTTTCATTTCCATTTGCCTACTTTGTGAAGATTCTGAACAAATCACCTAATAAAACAGCATTTGTGGGTCACCCCTAAAATGGGACATGATAATCAGAAGACTTACCCACATAACAATGAAATAAAAAAAATGTTTATAACTACTAAACTGTACTTCATGAGGTACCATCTGTTAAGTACTAGGTTTTGACATCTGGGTTGTATAATTTAAATTACCTCAATCATTAGCCTTCTTTCTTGAAAAAAATGCATGCCAGACTTTCACATTACAATAGTAACACTCTTTGCTTACAATTACATAAAAAGCACCACACCATAAGGTGGAAAGAACTTGCAGTGCAGACTCCCTATACAGACACTTTCCAGGTATAATGGTTACTGTTTGGCTTGCTCGCTATACTCTGCCTGAATATTGTTGTTCTCTGTCTGCATTTTATTTTGAATTGAAATTTTTCATTTAAGGTTTAGTTACTTCTAATTTTTATCTTTTCTTGTAATACATTTGTTTTGTTTTAAGTTTTCTGTTCTGGAGTTTTAAGAGGTCTTGGCTAGGGTCAGTTAGAAAACTTAGCAAATAATTCCTTTGCAAACAGCGAATAACATCAGCTAATTAGTGGGAGAAGCTGAGAAATAGCATCCCTCAGTTAGCTTGAATTATTTGGAGGCATCTCAGTTTAGCTGGAGTGCATTTTTGGCTTGCCTGAATATTGCTGATCTCTGTCTGCATTTTATTTTTCCCACCCACCCCAACTGTTGTTGTATTTTTAAACTCAATGGCTTTTGAGTTGCCTACCACCACTATAAATATGATTTTGGACACTCCTACCAGTCCATCTCATCAGCTCATTCTACGGAGTATGGAGAGATCAGTTAGGAAGGCCCACCCCCTTTGTTTCTTAACCTTAAATTATCGTCTTAATTAAAAAAAACACTTTTTCCAGCTGCTTTTACTTCACTTGTGTTGTTTCCTACTTTATTACTTTATTTTGATTTTGCTGCTTGTTCTTAAAAGTGGTCAGTTGCATTTATTCTGCTGCATTTATTACTGCTTGTTAGTAGCCTGATTCAATTGTAACTGTTATTCTAAACCTCTTAGTTTTGGTTTAAGCACTTGGGCTTCAGGCCAGTTATTTTACATTAAGAAGGTTTGTGGTCTACATTCTTGTGGGAGGAGAGGGTAGCTTCTGCCCTTCTGTGCTGGGAATACATTTTGAAGGCTTATTGTGGATCTTGTTCTGAGTGTCTTTGTTCTGGTTTAAGCACTTGGGTTCCAAACCAGTTATTTTACATGAGGAAGACTTGTGGTCTAAATTCCTATGGCAGGAGAGGACAACCTACACCCTTCTAAGCTGAGAATTGCTGGTTGAAGGCTTATTGTGTCTGTTATTCTGAAAGTATCTTAGCTATGGTTTAAGCACTTCGGCTCCAAACCAGTTATTTTACATTAGGACAGTTTGCGGTTTAGAGTCTTGTAGCAGGAGAATGTAGACTGCACCCTTCTAAGCTGAGAATTGTTAGTGAAGGTGTTTTGTGCCTGTTATTCTAAGTGTCTTTATTCTGGTTTAAGCACTTGGCTTCAAGACCATTATTTCACACTAAGAAGGTTTTTGGTCTACACTCTTATGGGATTATTCTACTGAATTTCTGTTTTATTTAAACTGTTTTTGCTGCTATAACTGCAATTTTCTGCACTTTGAATTTCTAGTACTTGTGCATTTTATAACATAGGTTAGATGCAGGCTTGCTGAATCTAGACTTTTTGGTATCATTCGATCACTAAAACCAGACATCTTACATTAAGAACGCCCCCTGCACCCTTATGGCAAATGTGTGCAGCCAATGACCCATCTGAGTTGGAAATTGTTGGAATAAGTCTGAGTCTTGGGCTTTTCCTTTGGTTAATTTAGAGGTTAGCAACAAACAATCAATCTCCTGTGTTATCTAAAGCATCCACTACCTGCTACTGAAAAATAAGTATAATTTTTACTTGATCTGCACTTTTTGCATTGCATTTTCACTGTGTGCTGTTATTTT
The DNA here is from genome assembly GCF_019279795.1 of Protopterus annectens. Classification (NCBI taxonomy): domain Eukaryota; kingdom Metazoa; phylum Chordata; order Ceratodontiformes; family Protopteridae; genus Protopterus; species Protopterus annectens. The sequence goes on along the minus strand of NC_056741.1, from coordinate 484,646,523 downwards.
TTAACTGTATTTTACTGTGTTTTTGCTGTTTCCTGCACTTTTAGCCTAGCATAGACTATGTGTTAAAGGGAGATCCTGCCTGTTGAACCTGGCGGACTTCTTCAAGATTGTCACCAAAGTCCTGGATGAAGACATCTGTGCATATGGCCTACCTAGACTTGGCCAAGGCCTTTGACACAATCCCCACTCAGGCATCATTGAAAAACACACCCAGCTGGGGGTTAACCTATATACTGTCAGGTGAGTTGCAAACTGGCTCACCGACAGAACACATACAGTCAAAATAGGGGACTCTACCTTCACCAGCAGACCCATTAACAGTGGTATTCCACAGGGATTGGTGCTGGGGCCCCTATTGTTCGGAATCTACTTCTCAGAAGTACAGGAAAAAACTAAAGGTCTGTGGCTGACATAGTTTGCTGGTGACTGCAAACTGGAAGTAGTCACTGAGTCCCCAAATGATGTCAACATTCTACAAGAATGACTTGCACAAACCAATGATTGGTGTCAAAGTCATGGTCTTAAATTCAGTGCAAAAAAATGCATTATTGTCCCCCTTTGGCAAAGGCAATGTCCCTTCAAATTACCATATTAATAACAACACCCTAAGCTCTAAATCAGTGGTGAGAGATTTGGGCATACAGGTTGGCAGTAACTTTAATTTTGATCACCATGTCTCCATGGTGGTAAGGATGGCCTTTTATGTTGCTCACCTCATAAGCAAGGGCATAGCTATGAGAACATAAGAGGTTATACCCCCCTGTACTCTTTCCTCATCAGGCCAATAATAGAGTATAATGCTCCCTTTGGTATGTACCTAAACAGGCACCTGCAGCAACTGGAAAGACCTCAAAGGTTCCTCACAAAGAAACTTCAGGGTCTTCAGCACGTGTCTTTCAGGGACATAATTAAATCACTGTCACTATACTCTGTATCATATAGACTATTGAGTTGACCTGTGCCTTGGATACAGAGCAACCTCTGATCCTGCCTTAATGGAAGTGTTGCACATTTGTAAGTCAAATGGTACATGATTCACTCACTCTAGGGATCTTAACCTATCATGTGGCATCAACAGGACTTTCTGGAGAGCTTCCAATACAGGTTAAACAGAGACCCTCAGAGCCCCTCATTATCCCTTTTAAGTGTAACTTGGAAGATTGGATGGGAAATTCCAAATTCACCCCAGGGGTTTCACCTGTGTCCCTCTCAGACAGAGGCAGTCGGTGCTGATTTAGATCTGCTTATAACATAGACCATAAGTCTAGAACCTTAAGGGAGCAAGGGTTGAACTTGGTTAGACATGTAAGGGCCCTAGGGCCATTAGCCTAGTAACCTCCTATGAATCTATGAACCCTTGAATCTTGGGAGAAGTCACCAGCCAGTCGATACTTGTCTTGCTGTGTTGCGTACCAGGCCAGTTCATATGGCATAGCAGGCAGCCAATGTGGACATTGTAAAGGCTGTTGATTATATATTTATATCTATATCTAAAATGTGTGTATAAATATATGTGTGTGTGTGTGTGTGTGTGTGTGTGTGTGTGTGTGTGTGTGTGTGTGTGTGTGTGTGTGTGTGTGTCAGTACTGTAGATAGTGCACAAAACATGAATATGGTGCTTGGATAAATCATATATCAAACCAGTCCTGCAGGGCATATCTTTGGATATATTACATATGTGATGACCCACCACTGTATCAGTAATCAAGGAGCCTCAGTCCTCACCACTGGCAACAGTGGGGAATGTTCACTGAGAGGATGACAGGTACACACACAGTATTTCCAGATGCAGCTCTTCCCATCAAATGCAATTTCCCTTAAAAGCACACAGAGACCACAGTCAGTCCAGGGCTGGTTTCTCCTTCTGTCTCCAGATCCCCAGTAAGACTCCTCACTGGCACAGCTATAGAGTTGAGTCCTTAGCCAGGGTTCCAAGCCATGTCTTCCAACACTCTCTCAGTCAAACCAGTGCTTCATGTCTCTGCCTAAGTAGCTGACACACACACACACTCTTGGAGATTTGTTTTGCGCACACACACACACACACACACACACACACACACACACACACACACACACACAACTAGGAAAGGCTTGTACAGGTGTACTAGCTATGCCCCCTTCTGCCCCGATTATAAGGTAGTTACCACTGCCACCAGAACCCCTCGCCAGATACTTTAAGGCCCTTAACAAAGGGTGTCCAATTTTACTGTGTAATATTAATACTAATACAAATGGTAGTTTGACCAATTCAAAATAACCCCATAAGAATGGTTGGCAATAATTCCTAGCAAGTCTAAAAAAACACTATTTCATTTTCCCCGCCAACAGTTCTTTGTCTCCCTTGAAGGGGTAACATAATTGTTCCTCTTGTCTTTCTCTTATACTGCTCAGTCTCCTTAAAGGGGGGATTCTAAAGGGTTGCTCACATCAAATTCTCCCTGTCCTGAAACATTGTATCCATCTAAATTCAAACAAGATGGTTTGTGAGATTCTACAAAAACTTCATTCGTATTCCATCCATATTACCTGTCCATCCTAGTTAAATGATTTGGTTCAGATTTTTTCATCCATTTGGGCAGTGAGTATACCTTATTCTCAAGATATTCATTTCTGTCTCTCTTCAGCTTCCCTAACTTATATTTCTTAATTTTGGAAGTCATAACATCCATTTCCTGTAACACAGTATAATACTTATTTTTGTTGTCTAGAATAGTAAACATTAAATCACTCTGTATACAGTTATTAAATGTTACAATCTCATTATACAGAACTTCTAATTGTTTCTCATTTTTCTTAATAATGGCACACATAATGTCCAAACCACAGTCGAGTGTATTTCAATTATGGGTGTTAGAACAAATTATTCCTAGTCCTGGGGGGGGATTACAATGTGAAATGTTCTTAGAGTGCCGTGGATGGTGGTGGCAGTTGAGACTGAATGCCACTGTTTATCCTGGACTGAATGACCAGGTGTCATTACTTCCTGTGCTGAGATTCAGGGCTGCCAAACTTTAATGTAATTTATTAATAATGTTTTTACATTATTTTTCTATACACCCTCCCTTACAATATTATTTTTATACTTTATGACCTTTAAGCCCCTCTGCTCCTATTTAATATAAAGGTTAGTTTTTTTTTACAGTTATCAGTGTTTTTATAGTTACTATTGTTAATTTAATATTTTGGTCATAACACTTATAAAATTAAAACACATTGGTTTAGTTTTTCCTTTTTAGAACAGCATCACAAAAGATTCAACTACTAAAAAGTTTTTAACTATTAAAATTCATTAGTACTCTTTTTGATGTTTATTTTATGTGCAGTATATGCATATATATTTATGAACATTTTCTATTTTTAAGGAATTTTTTACTGTTAATTGGAACTAATTGTTGATTATAATTGATTAATTAATTGATGTAATTAGATATATAAAATGTTTATATTGGGGATCTGCAACAGTTCTGATGAAGTGCTGTTTGATGAGATGAAAGAGTTAAACTGATTGCTGCTCTTTCAATAAAATTGACTGTGATTTTACATTCCTTCATGGTGGACCAATTCCTTTTCATTGTTTTGGGTTGACCGAGTTTTGTTGTTTTTTTTTTTTTGTTTGTTTGTTTTTTCATTTTGTGTACCTTAGCTGTAAGTAATGTATCCAGATACATCACGTATCACACCAGTCTTGGTTTTGAATCATTGCTGCTAGTGATGAAACTGGTTATATCATAGATCCCACTAGACAGTGGATATGTCTGAGCTCTCAGTAAGGTATCTGGACAAATCACATATTACTCCTGTCTTGAGGGGAGGGAGTAATTTAGCTGTCATCAAAATGTCAGGATATATCACATGTCTCCCCAGTTTTAGGAGGGCTGTATTACCTCTCAGTCAGATTTCTGGATATATTATGTATCATGTTAATTTTCAGGGGTGGTGTCTTAGCTCTCAGTGATGTGCGTGTATATCAGACCAATCTTGGAGGGGTGTTAGCTATCAATGAGATATTTGGATATATCACATATCATGTCAGTCCTATCAGGTATACATTAGTTGCTTTTGAGGTGTCCCTACAGCCTGTATATCATGACAATTTTATTAGGATTGCCCTAGCATAAGAACTGATATATCACAACAGCCCTATACTGTATGCATTAGGTACCACCATGCCGCATGTCAGTCCTCTGTGAAGTATTTTACCTGCCAGTATGAGAAGCCTACATGTATCACATACCATTACAGAACTGTGTAAGGTTGTGCAGAGTGTACTTGTTGCATTCCACCATTATGTAAACCTGAAATGTAAGCATGAGAATTGTAAAAATGTGCATTTCGCTCATAATTGTTGCCACATCTATTAACTACTACGATAAGTTTTTGTTATATAGTGTTGTTTTCTGTTTTGTTTTTGATGTGTAATACTGCCTCTCTCTCCTCATTTTTTTTGTTCTGCAAATGGTCACTTGTGATCAGGTGATCAATGTAACACCATGGTAATCAAATGTAAAATAAAATAAAATAAAATCAGGGGTGTCTTGCTATATGATATATATCAGCTGTAGGAAATCATTACCTATCATTAAAGTATCTCAGTATACAACATACAATGTCAATGCAGTAAGGTACAATTGAGCTGCCATGTGATGTCAGTAACAGAAGAAATGTACAAATTTGTACAGAGGTTTTAAATTGTACTATATGTATTGAAAGCTTGTGTAGATTGCACAAGCTGTCACTAAGCATCAAGATAAATCACAAAGCACACCAGTCCTACTAGGAGTGCATATACTGCCCAAAATGTGTTAGGATGGGTCTACTTCTCTTGTTTGAAATTACACTTGTTCGAACAAGAGAAGATTGAGACCCACTTTAGCAAAAGTGTACTAAACCGAAAATGCATTTTCGCGAAACTCACTTTATTGACCTCGGATTGCATTCTTGCACTTAGTATATATAAGTAGCAAGGTTCTGGTCTGGCAAACAAAAACACATTTTAGCAGGAGGGAAAGCTCCCCATGCACCCCCACACCCCTGCTACTTATATAAACTAACTCCAAGATTGCACTACAGTGGGGAAAAGGTATATTTTCTTGTCTCCACTGTACTGTGGCTCAGTAAAGAGAGTCTTGTAAAAGTGCACTTTCGGTTAAGTGCACTTTCCCTAAAGTTGGTCTTGATCTTCTCTTGTTTGAACAAGTGTAATTTCAAAGAAGAGAAACAAACTCATTAAGATATATCACATAGCATATATGAGATAGCACACTATTTGCATAGGTTAATGTGTTCATAAGCAAGTACTAGGCTAGTTACCCTTGCATGCCATGTTAATCCTAGCTAATTTCCATTTTTGTACTCAAATTAACCTATCCCATTTGGTTAGAGACTGGCTTTACCCTTCCCATGGTCGATACTTATACATCACCTCTAATAAGAATAACTGAGATCATACCATAGATAATTTGAGGGGACCTATGCATGGGATAAAGCATTTATTAGCTACCTCTGTCCATTAGTACCACGAGGGCAGTCCTGGGGTAAATTTTCTGTTTCCCATCCATAAGTCGAAGTTGTACCTGAATAAAGACAGGGATGAACTTTGTTTTATGTGGATGGGTAGTCTGTTCCACAGCAGCTGTTTCCTCTGAGATTATATATATATATATATATATATATATATATATATATATATATATATATATATATATAGCTAGCTAGCTATATATATATATATATATATATATATATATATATATATATATAGATCTAGGACATTTCGCCAAAAATCCATTTCGCCGAAAATTACTGACATAGGGTCTAAATCGCCGAAAATCCATTTCGCCGAAAATAGTACTGACAGTGTGTATGCCTTTTTCCCCCAATGTAGTGCGATCTTGGAGTGAGAATATTAAAGTAAGGGGGTATGGGGGGCATAGCCCCCCACCTACTCAGGTTATAAACTACTTACTTATCCTTTTAATAGGGACTGGACAATTTAAAACAATAATAGACAATATTAAACTGTACTGGGTGGGGGGCTACACCCCTACACCCCCCACTTTAATATTCTCACTGCAAGATCGCACTACAGTGGGGGAAAAGAGCATATACACTGTCAATACTATTTTCGGCGATTTGGACCCTATGTCAGTAATTTTCAGCTAAATGGATTTTCGGCGAAATGACACTGATCTATATATATATATATATATATATATATATATATATATATATATATATATATATATAAATGGAATGCACGAGTCTCTGCTGAGCTGTTAAGATATCATATCATGCAGCTTCAGAGGTGTCAAGTATAAGACTGGGGCTACAATTATTGCAGTTGAGACTCAGAAAACAGGTGAGGGAACAATATCAACAATGTAAATACTCAAAAGCAAAATTCTAAAAAATCTTTTTATAAGGGGCATGGCCCCAGTAGCCCTCACTCCTCCTACCCAACCCCAGTGTCATACAATGAAGTAAACCAGGGCAACATTTTGAGTTTCAATAACTTCTAAATGACCTCGAGTCGTGTTACCCAAAAAGAGATCAACAATACCAATTATTACCAAATGTACTGCAAGGGTTATTTTACTGAGAAAAATGTCTCGAGTCATCTATAGCATATGTCATTCATATATCATTCTGCAAAGGGTACACCGCTTGCTAGTAAGGTGCCTAGATATATCAGATTTGGTCAACTCCCTATTGAACTCACCATGTTGAGTTCTGACACACAGGAAAAAAAAAGATTGAAAATGCAGGAGAAGTGCAAATATCAGACATTGATCACAACCAAAGTGTCACATAGCTCACAACACCAGTGTGCCACCCAGCAACAGCCCCTAAGGAAAGACAACGTACCTAACACTTTAGTCGTAGGTGACTCTATAGTCAGGCACACTGATGTCCCACTCACCAGGCTGAACAAGAAGAAAATTACAGTCAGCTGCCTGTCGGGTGCCAGGACCCACCACATAATGCATGCACTCAAGTCTCTCCACAAAAAGTATAAATATGACTCTGTCATTGTCCATGTTGGAGTGAATGACTTGAGACGTACCTCCCTGGACTACATGAAGAGAGACATGAAAGAGCTCTCGGATCATGTGGCCCAGGCAGGTATGACCCTAGCCCTGAGTAGCATCCTGCCTTTGCCCAGAATGATACCACAATATAGGGACAAAATGATTGACTTCAACAATTGGCTAAGCTTCTGGTGTCATTCAAAGGGGATCCAGTATCTGTCTGTCTGGGATGACATGATTGACAGACCATGATGCTTTGCCAGAGATGGTCTTTACCTGTTGCCCCTGGGATTAAGGTTACTGGCTAAGCCTCTTGCTACCCCTATAGTGCCTTTTTTAGGCAAAGTTCAAAGGACAAAACCACCAGCGTAACAGGTACAAGCATGCAAAATCTGAAGGTAATGATACTCAATGCTAGAAGTATAAACTCAAAATGCACTCTCTCGAGGCACTCCTAAAAATGGAGAACATCGATATCTGTGCAGTAACTGAGACCTGGTTTAAGGCTCAAGAGAGCACCCCTGCTATATCAGGCTACAACTCTTACCATACTATTCAGCCAACAAACCAGGATCAAAACACTAAAGGTGGAGGAGTGTCCATATTACCAAGGATATTCACAACACCAGGCTAGTTGCCCAACACAATGCATCTGAAATTCTCCAGGTGCAGCTAACACTAGGTAAGACTGCAATCCAAATTGTAGCTTGCTTCAGATCCCCCACCATGCCCTAAGATTTTCATTATACCTTTCTAAACATACTGGAAAATATTAAGATACAATCAAACACCCTGATACTGGGTGATTTCAATAACCCTGCCATTTACTGGGAAAACTACTCATGTACCAACACCTTTGCCCAATGGTTCTTGGAATTCATAAATTCCAATGCCCTGGATCAACTAATCCATAGTCCCACCAGGGGCTCCAATATCCTAGACCTGGTCATTACCAACATGGGAAATCGATGCTCCACTCCTATGGTCACCCCCTCGTTGGTCATGTCAGACCATAAGCTAATCACCCATAACATCCACATCCCACCCCCACCCCCCAGTAAGGAAACCTCCATTAAAAACTTTTCCAAAGCCAACTTCATGCTACTCAAGTCAGAAGTGAAAAACTTCATGACACCCATGCAGACAGGAACTGAAAGTTCAACTGCTGAGTCCTACACTAAGGCACTGTATGAGCACATCCACTCATGCATGAATGATGCCATCCCAAATAGAATCAAGATGCTCTCCTCCAAAAAAAAGGAAGCCAATCTGGTGGTCCCCTGCCATAAACAAACTGTACAACAAAAGGAAGAAACTGTTTCAGAAAAAAGGAAAATTTCAGGATGCAAAAAACTCCCTTACCAGCCTCAGTAAGAAGCTGAGATCCCTCATAAAATCCTCCAAAGCTAGTTACAAAAATAAAATTGCCAAAGATTCCAAAGACAACCACAAGGCATTCTATAACTATGTCAAGAATCTAAATGGCAATGCTCAAATCTGCTCTGAGCTACAACAGAATGGCATTAAATATACTGATCCCAAGGGTATTGCCAATATCCTGGCAGATCAATTCAGTATCAACTTCACCCCCCTCTCACCCCCTAAATGGCCCATCTCAATACTGGAAGACTGCCAAATTCTGGTAATAATGGCCACACAGGTAAAAAACGCACTCTCCAAAGCTAAGAATACAGCATCCATGGGACCAGATGACATCCCGGGCTGTATATTACATGAACTACAAAATGAACTGGCACTTCACCTAAGTGTCATGTTTAATCATACCCTCACCTCAGGCTTCATGCCCAATGAGTGGCGCACAGCTACAGTTATCCCACTCAACAAGGGGGGATTCACCTTGGATAATGGGAACTACCTCCCCATCAGTCTGACAAGCCTGATCTGCAAGGCCATGGAACGTATTATCATGGAACTTATAAACAAACACATTGGCAACCTTCAAACACTGGACCCCACCCAGTTTGGGTTCGTGAAGGGCCAATGTTGTCTCCTGAACCTGGTTGACTTCTTTGAATCAGTCTCCAGAGCCGTGGATGAGGGAAAGGCAGTCCACACAGCCTATTTGGACCTCGCCAAGGCCTTTGACACCACCCCCCACTCTGGAATCATAGATAAACTTACTAAGCTGGGCATTAATCCCTATATCACTCGATGGGTTGCCAACTGGCTTACTGACAGAACCCACACTGTAAAAGTAACTGACTCCAAATCCAGCTCCAGACAAGTGACAAGTGGAGTACATCAGGGTTCAGTCCTGGGACCGCTCTTGTTTGACATCTACTTCTCTGAAGTATAGGCCAACACTAAGAAACTCTGGCTAACAACGTTCGCAAATGACTGCAAACTGGGAGCCATTACTGAATCCCCAAATGATGTGGATACTCTACAAAAGGGCCTTAGAGAAACAGATGCTTGGTGCTAGAGCCATAGGCTCAAGCTCAATAACAAGAAATGTATGGTTATCCCCTTTGAGAAAAAAAATGTACCCATGAATTACCACATAGGTGGCAGTACACTAAACACCAAAAGTATGATAAGAGACTTAGAGACACAGGTGGACAGTGGTCTCATCTTCATTAACCACATTGCCACAACAGTCAGAAAATCCTTCTATGTGGCACACCTCATCACTAAGGGCTTTTCATCCAGAAAAAAGGAGGTCATTGTCCCACTGTACTCATCCCTCATAAGACCCATTATAGAATACAACGCCCCATTTGGTATGTACCTCTCAAGACAGCTGCAACAACTGGAAAGGCCGCAGAAATACCTCAATAAAAGAATCATAGGCCTAAAGCAGATGCCCTATGCTGACCACCTTAAAAAACTCCAGCTATACTCTGTCGCATGTCATCTACTCAGAGGCGATCTTTACTTAACATACAACGCCATGTCAAACCCAGAGCTGTTGAACATGCTACATTTAAAGAAATCCCAATCCCTCAGAGCCACACACTCCAGGGATCTAAACCTTGTCATCACAATAAACAAAACATGCTGGAGGGATAGGTTCCTGACCCAGAGACTCCCCAGACTCTGGAATAGACTGCCCATACATGTCAAGCAGAGCGCCTCTTTGGCCCTCCTCAAAAGGAACCTTGACGATTGGATGGGAGAAAGGAAATTCACCCCAGGGATCACATCAGTTGCCCTGCTAGACAGGGGTCCAGGGAAGTAAATAGTGTGGGAAGAAATAGCCAGGGAATTGTTATGGCGTGGCTTGTATAGGCCCTAGAGCTGATAGCCTAGTACCAATCTATGAACCTTTAAACTTTTTTTTTTCAGGGAGGCAAGCCCTTCACCTCTCAAACCTACACGCGTGCGCACACACACACACACACACACACACACATATATATATATATATATGTATATATATATATACATATATATATATATATATATATATATATATATATATATATGTATGTATATATATACGTAGCAACTCTGTGATTTCCGTATCTTTGAAAAAAGGGAATATTCCTTGAAATGGCCATCTTTAACATGGTATTTGTAAGTCCATTTTTTTGGCCATTCAGTCTTCATATTTGAATCGTTAAAGCAGATTCTGACATTTCAGTTGGTTACCTATTTGGTGACATGGTCACATTGTCGGATGCAATGTAGCTGCTTGTGAGAATTTTTGGATACATCACAACTCATGCCACTCCCATGTGCTATGCACTACCTGGAGACAGGATTTTGGGATATCCTTTCTTTTAAAAAAAAACAGTCCTATCAGGACTTTACTAACTGTTAAATGAAGTGACAGAATTATTTACAATACATTCAGCCTTGTAATGAATGTATTATCTGCCACTGAAAAGTTTGGAGATGTTACATGTCATAACAGTCTTTCAAAATGTACCCCGACTTTTACTTAGTTAGCTAGAGACATTCTGCATATTACTTTCATCATGATGGGGTATGTAAGTCACCACTGAAGTCAAGCTTTATCTTATATTGTGTCAGCCTTTTGAGGAGTACATTAGCGATCTCTAAGTTGAGACATTTCTACATATATTACTTGCGATGCCACTAACACCAGTAGTATGTTTGAGTGACACATTTTAAAAGGTCTCAGTTCATCCCATTCCTGTGGAGAATACTGTATCAGCTGATTTTGCAATTCCATGTACCACATAAGATAAACATCCACCAGTGAGCTGAAAAGCTGCTGTCAGCTATTCAAATATACCACTTATCATGTAAGTTATGTGGGTATTTTTGGAAAACATTACAAAGGTTATGTGGCAGGGCAATGCACAGTAGGTCACTAAAGATGTTGCTAGTTAATATATTACAAGTAGACACAAGGGATGGTATTACGCCTGTGATACACTTGTGTAGTGAGGATACTAAAACTAATTTCATTTTATCAGCTCTTCATTTTTTGTCTCACTCACATTTATTTTTCTTTGAAAACAAAGGTACCCCAAACAGATATAATCATGCTCCCACATATATGAACCTTTGTAAGGACCTCTTTGAAAATGAAGCTATTTATCAAATGGATTTTTAAAGTAATGGAATTTTAAAAGACAAATAGATGAGTTGGTATTTATTGGTTCAGGTATTCTGGATAACTTCAGTATAATTATATGTAGTTAGCAACAATGGAATAGGCCTCTTGTTTCACTTAAACAAAATGAAATAGACTTCCTGAATGTCACTTTAGAAAGTGAATCAGGGAAAGTAGTTGCAAGCAAATTGCCTAGGAAGCCCAATGCATCTGATATCTTTTTTTGCTTGGGACTATTTATTTTGCCTATTTGTAGGAATCTCATACTGCTTTACTTCTGCGATGATTTGGACTTCATTTGAAAGTTTTATTTTGTATTTTACAGCGCAAACACTAATAGATATCTGCTAAACAAAGCAATGCAGTCTCACAATGAAAACAGACTTAGTATTAAAACTTCTCTGCCCTTGAAACTCACATTCATTGAAACAGCATTGAAACCCACATTCAAAGAAAATACATTTTGCCAGTGGCAGATAAAGATTAACTTTGGGTTTGGGCTATTTTCAAATCACAGGCCCCATGCACACAAAACATACACATGCTCTTTGATACACCTTCCTGATTGTATTAAATTATATTCCTTGTACAATACAGTACAGTTTTTGAGGGCATTTTAAATTTATTGTTTTGAACATTTTTCCAGGAAATAATGAAACAAAATGCATGCACCAATAATGACAAAACTGCCCAATTCAGAACATTTCCATCAAAACAGTCTACTCAAACTTCTACAGTCCACCAGTATCAGTAAATATGCACAATCTCTGCAGAAGTAAAAGTCATCTTAATAATTCCACATTAAAGAAATCTGTAACTAATGAAGAGGTTGCTGCTAGCAAACAACTTTATATGTCATTGTTTCATCTACAAATAAAGTGCCTGCTGCCCTTGAGGAATAAATTACCTATGTTGCATTAAAAAATGATAAACTAGTAATATTGCAATAGGGAATGGATGGCAAACTGATGGCAGGTTCATAGTTACTAAGTATCTTCAACAAAAAGGTGTGCAGCATCCACCCCCTTTACAAAGCAGTACAGTATTAGCAATGCATCTATCTACTGTGGGAGCAGAACCCACAGCCTTCTGCATCAAAAGCAAGTACACCACCTGTTGTGCTATTAACAATGCAAGCTGTCACAGCATAAGCAGCACTAAACTTCTGTTCCTCTGCAGCTCTAAGTTCCTTGTAAAATCTATTCGACACTCAGCTGTTATCTCTGAACTTTGCAGCACAAGAAATCTGCAAAAAGCCAAAATGTATTGGGGGGACAAAAGCCCAAAAAACAGGGACACATTTTAAACATTGCTTGTATAATGTTGGAAAGTTGCTAAAATAAAAAGCAGGGTTATCACCATACACTTCACTGCCAAGTCTTGAACCCAGGAGACCCTGTGCAAAACAGTCAGAGCAGCATACCACTATGCCAAGTCAGCTGTTTTATGAAAGAGGGGAAGACTGAAACTTAAATGGCTATCATTTACTGAATTCAGTTCTCACCATAGCTGTCAACCTCTTAGCACAAAACACCTGAACAAAGCCAATAATGGGGAATACAGCCCCCAAACATATTCAATGAATTCAGTTCTCACTATAGCTCTCAACCTTAGCACAAACAACCTGGACAAAGTCAATAATGGAAGAATACAGTCCCAAAAATAGGGACAAATTTCAAATATCCATGTTATAAACTTAGAAAATTGCTGGAATAAACGGTTTTGTGTTACCATGTACTTTCTGAAGAATATGGAGTCTGAAATTCAAATGCCTGTTGTTTTTACTTAACATTTGTTAACCAGGAAAGTCTGACTTGGAACAAAAGCCAGTTTTCAGCACAGCAGGGACAAACACTCCAGACACAGGTCTTTGTAAGATGGGAGGACATGCAGACTCCACACAGAAGGTACCCCAGCCAAGACTCAAACCAGAGAACCTGTAGCTGTTAGGCAACAATGCTACCAGTGCACCACTGCACTACTGACTTTGCAAGGAAAAACAAACATATAGAAACCACAGATTTTATGAGGAACAGAACAGATATGAGGCAAAAATCTGCAAACCTTTTACAAATGGTAGTGGGTAGGGAATTCAGGCCCTTCCCACCTGCACCTAAGGTACAGGGTTCAAGCCTGAGTATTCTCTACTCACCACCATGTGTTCTCTAGCTACCAGTATATAGCAACTGGGGCATTTCACCCCCCCCCCCCACACACACACACACACACAAAACTGGTTTCCTTCCCTTGAAAGCTGAATCAACTTCTCCTTAGCCTGCCCTTGTAAGCTAATGGCTGGTTCCTGGCTCTGTGAGAGTAGGCAAGCTAAGAGCTGATTTCCTGGCTCTGCAAGAGTAGGTAAACTAATGGCTGGTTTCCTGGCTCCACAAGAGGCTGCAGGCTCCATCCTATGGGCGATGCAGTCCGGTGTCTTTCTGTTCTGTGTGGCTGTCACCACACAGACTTCTGGGCTGCAGGGCAGAGATGCCTTTCTTCCTTATCAGCAGTCTGGAGTTATGTGAGTACCAGGAACTCCAAACATGCATGCATGGAGTTCCGGAACTCTTTTTTTTATTTATTTCTTTTCTTCTGCAGGTAGGGGGCTGCAGGGGCTGCAGTCCTGCAGTCATATAGCACGAGCTGCCCCTGTTGCGTATACAGCCAAGTTTTTCTTGTAAGAGACATAGCATAGCAGCATTTCAGATATGCTCATGGACACTGTTTAGCCAGAAGGAAGTGAAAGTATAAGGGACATTTACCCCAGTAGGAAATTCCTGCTATTTAGTAAAGCTCTGACTAATGAAAATAATGAAAAATTAAATATAAATTATTACTAGTATAATGAAAACAGCAGTTAATTGTAATTCTCCTATTTTAAGTGTAACTCCTCTCCCTGATGTGTAGTAAATGTAGGAGAACAAGACACTTGTAAAACAGAGAATTTTACATCATTTAAGACATGTTTAACCTAGAAATATTTTAAATTCAGTAACAGTCAATGTAAAACATAATGAAGGAAATTGTGAAGTTTTAAAGTTGTCTGTTGGCCACCATCACTTACCTAGGAGTGGTAGTAGGGAATTATCCTTACATGAACTCTACAGATTAAATAAAGTTTAATGCCTTATGGCCATATGGGCAACATTTGAATGTTGAATGGCAATATTTCATTTGAATAACAAAGTTTCATTTATATAATTTAATGCTTTAGACACAAACTGAAGTAAGGAATAAAATGCAGGTATATATGGACTGAGCAATATAATTGAAAGGACTAGTAATAAATATTCTTGGGTAGTTACATATGTAGTCATTTAAGCTCAGTCATTCTGCAAAATATTATTCTTCATTGCAGACAAAACACTAAAGTGCCAGAAGACTGATAACTAATCTGAAATCAGCAATATCATACCGCTTGATTGTTGTGTACAACTGGATTCTCCTGTTTGGTTGTGGTTGTTGGTGCTGTGCTTTCCTGAAGTTCCACGACAGCTGAATTAACTGAACTGCTATGCTTTCAAACTGCAATTGATTTCGCTACCTCAATATAACAGTGACACTTTTTCTGCTTTTTAATGAAATTCACCCTATTCATGTCCAGGTTGTGGGGCAAGTAAATGTGAGTACCCCAGAACAATTACATTAATTAACTGATTTGATGAGAAAGAAATTAAATCTGTTTAAATAGAACATTTTGTTTAACACCATAGAATCACAACATCATTGATTTTACAAGGTTTCTGAGTCTTATGGCCATTCATGTTTTACCTGTACCCTACCATCATGCCACACTGCCTTTCTCCAGCAAGACCATACAGTTAATCCCAGAGTAAATTTGTGCATATCTAATCAGTCATCTAATTTTTGTCTAAAGGAAGATATGGAGTTGTATACCTTAACATGCAGAAACTCTTTATTCCAGAAGGTTTGAGAGGTGCTGGGTTATAATTATGTCCTCCACAATGTTTTATTTATCTGTTGTTGAAGATTTAGGTACCTGGCTGTAGTACTGGTGAAGATGTTGGACTTTCAGAGAAACAGGAGGTACAGGACAATTAGGTCTGTAGTGGTACAGTAAGCAAGACACAGATCTCCCCTCAAAAGTCTAAAAGGCACTGAAAAAAGGGATAGAGCTTCCAGGCTCTCTTTGTACGTCTGGGACTTTCAACCTTTGGTATTTTTGGTTACGCAGATCTTTCAAATTGTTTAATATGTTTAGTGAGATACACTACAGAGAGGCAATTGTACTTAATAATGGGCCTGATCAATGCTGAGTATAAGGGAGTGATTACCTCTTTAAACCTTGATGATACTAATTTGGCAATTAGCTGGGTTAAATAGAGGGATTTCCCAAGAACCACTGTCACATGACGGTCAAAACAGAGGGAGCTATCACCCCAAGTATATGGGTCCCTGACTACATTTTCGTTTTGTGGTGCTATGTTGTCTATACAGTATGAAGTGGTGAGGGACAGTCTACTAAAAACAATAATACTATACTTTTCAGCATTTAGCTTGAGCCCATATTAGTAGACAAAGAGTTTACCAGGGAGAGTCCCTTCTGCAGAGATTGGGTATTATAGGGCAACGTAGCAACAGCCCCTTGTCTGCAGTCATCATTTTTCTTAATATCACAGTTTATGAGGTCAATTACAACAGATCCCATGGCTTTGCAGATGAGGCTTGTAAGGCTGACAGGTCTGTAATTACCAGAGAAGGTTATAAAGCCAACTCTGGGAAGGGGCATCACCATTGTTATGCACCACTCATGCGGGACAAAACAAGTAGATAAACTTAGGTTAAATAGCTTAAGGAATGTGTCTGCAAGGGCATATTAAACACTTAATTAAGCAAGCAGGTATACTGTCAGGTCCCACACAGGAAGTATGTTTGGTCTTAGTTAATCTTCTTCTTCTTTCAGCTTTTCCTGGTTAGAGGTCACCACAGCGGATCGCATGTCCGCTCATGATTGGCAATGGAGTTTTACGGTGTCGAGTTGCCAGCCTGGCACCCAACCTTCCACAGAAGGCACATACATGCACACACTCACACCTAGGGCCAATTTAGAGTGTCCAATCCACCTACAGCATGTCTTTGGGATGTGGGAGGAAACCGGAGCACCAGGAGGAAACCCACACGACCACAGGGAGGACATGCAGACTGCACAGAAGGCACCCCAGCTGAGGATCGAACCAGGGAACCTCTTGCTGTGAGGCGACAACGCTAACCGCTGCACCACCGTGGCCGCCCATTTGGTCTTAGTTAATACTTTCAGTAAATTGTCTTTAGAGATAGTTGGAGAATAAGGAGATTCAGATATTTTGAGACTTTGAAGTCTCGGGGTTGAACATAGCACTAAATGTGTTTGCAAAGATACTGGCAGTGTGTGTGTGTGTGTGTGTGTGTGTGTGTGTGTGTGTGTGTGTGTGTGTGTGTGTGTCTGTGTGTGTGTGTTGGGCCCAAATATGCGGCATCATATAAATACATTCTGAGTAATGTACAGGTCTGTTTTTTAGTTTCCTAAGATGGCTAAAGACGTGTTTATGATTATCTTTGTCTTCAGAGGTTATGCCAGGTGGATAAGCTTCTTTAGTGGACCTGATACTGTTCTTCTGTTGATTTTTTTTTAATGCTTTTGATATCAACCTTGAGAAGATGGGTCATGGATCTACTAAATAATTTAAGGAGTTTCTTTCATTTGTTGCATGGTTTGTTTATAGAGGTGGGCCACCAAGGTAATTTGTTTTATAATTTCCCATTAGACTTGGTTCTAATAGGGACTGCTGGTTCTATGCATTTTTCTAAATGGGTGTAGAATTCCTTAGTAAAGCTTGGTGCTGTATTACGGTCACACATTAGTGAAGTATTGATGGTGATTTTATAGGCTGCTAACAAGAGAGTTTGCTACTAATTAGCATGACTTGTTTGAACACTAGAAGGAAGGAGGTGTTTGTTATTCATTACCTCTCGTGGAGAGAAATCAATGCAAACACAATAAATTATCTTTAAATATTATGGCATAAAAAAAGAAAAAAAGCAAGAGATTCATGTTGATATTTTTTTTTTTCAACAAAAATGACTGAGCTAAATGTTAAACCAAGCAGATGGGAAATAAATGATGAAAGAAATGAAAATGAGAGTGTGATACAAATGTTGTATCTTTCGTCTTTTCCCGGTTAGGGGTCGCCACAGTGGATCTCTGGTCCACTAATGATTGGCAGTAGATTTTTATGTACCGAGTTACCAGCTCTGATGCACAACCTTCCACGAAGGTATGCTCATTCATGCATGTCTCCACGCAGAAGACGCTTTAGCTGAGAATCGAACAGGACAACGTCATACTGTGAGGCGGCAACGCTACCACAGCACCACCACCGCAGTATCTATAGATGATAAGAAAAAAGGGTTACTGTTCTCGTAGCAACATCCAGATCACAAGAACAGCAAAACAGAAGCCAGTGAGAAAGAAACATCAGATGTGCTTGTTACACACCTTGTTCATTGACTGGCAATGAACATACAGCAGCTAAGGAGTCCATTTCAACAATTTAACTGAAGAGAATGGAAATCTTAGGAAGAATGATGTTGCTGTTTCTCTCCTACTTTGACGACAGCAACAAATACATAAGGTAACATTTCACCTGGACAAAGACATTTTTGAAGTGGCAAATGCCTTCAGAGGGGCAACTAGATATAAATATGGAGGGCAAGAGCCCAGTGTCACAGAAGAAGAAGAAAATAAACCTTTAATGAAAATAACTTTACAGGAAACGTTCAAGAGAAGGTTAGAGAGGAACATGCAAGAAGGAAACAATATCCCACTTATAGCTTTGAAAACTTACCACAACATACTAAATATTCACAAAAAAGCAAGATGGGACTATTCTTTCCAGGGGAATGTGAGAATAACTGCAGACTGAGGGGTGCACAATGCACAGTTGGAAGTGGAGAGGGGACAGTGCCTGTCAGTTTGGCAAGGTTTTATATGCATTCCCAATACATCAGTACTAAAGGTAGACCTCAACTTACCTAATCATAACATATACATCATTTCAGTTCACACATTTTTGCCCACTTCTTATTGTTGCCTCAACTGTTGCTGGATTTAAAAAAATAAAGCAAGACATTTGGCTTAGCTTTTCATCAAAATAACAGGCGAGCTCATCTATGCCTATTATAGGCAAGTGTGGAAAACCAAACAGGATGCTAAAGATGAGAAAAAAATGGATAAAAAAAGAAAAGTATAGTGGAAGCATACATTTTATTGTGATTGTGTCAAGAAAGTACACTAATATAGATATGCAAAAATATGGGCGATGGAAAAAGCAGCACTGCCAGGCAGCTATGTTGAATATACTCAATATACTCATCGATTATTTATTGTTTTCAGTTTCCTGCCTCTCTAATATAAGCAGCTACAGAGACAAGAGGCAAAGAAGCAGTAAGAGATCTGCATAAAAGAATTCCATCTGTATTGCACCTCTCAGCTTCATTATTTTCCTTTGATGTAGCAATGCAGCAAACGCTGGAAGAAATCAAGCAATATGTTAGCAGGAAAGGATATGTCTGTGTTAATATCCTTAAGAAGAATTTAACGTAAACACCTGTTTTGAAATATTAAAGTGTGAAAATTGAGTTACAGTACTTGCATATTCATCAAAAGCAGGAGATAGTGCATTATTGACTGTCATACCTCTCAGCTGTACAAATTTTCTCAAAATGTCCAGATTTTTGCCTCATATTTTTGGTCCATTTTTCATAAAATTGTGGCTTTCTGACAAATTAGTGGCAAATCATTAAAGGCTGAAGTTAGAAAATAACAATAGACATTTGAGTTTCAGATTTCATAGCATTCAGAAAATTCGTGCAAATGCAAATCCTGTTATTCTAGCAACTTTCTAAGGTTGTAAGAGCAATATTTAAAAATTGTCCCTATCTTTGGGCCTTTGTCCCAATTTTATTTATGGCTTTGTCCAGATTTATAGGTTCATAGGTTCATAGGTTCATACTAGGCTATCTGCCCTAGGGCATTTATAAGCCTAGCCAGAGTGTGTTTGACTTTCGCCACCCATTTTAAATTAATTTTGCTATGCCTTTTTTGAGGTTAGTATACTGTGCCTCTGTCTAACAGTGACACAGAAGTGATAGCCGGGGTAAACCTACGATCTCCCATCCACTCATCAAGATTCCTCTTGAAGAGAGTCAATGTAGGACTCTGCCTAACCTGGACTGGGATTTTATTCCAGAGTGAAGGGAGCCTCTGGGTTATGAATCTGTTCCTCCAGCATGTCCTATTTATTTCAGTGCTGAGGTTCAAGTCTCTCGAGTGCGTAGCTCGATGGGATTTGCATTTTCTGAGGTGCAGCATGTCCATTAATTCCGGGTTGGACATGGCTTTATACGTCAGGCACAGATCGCCTCTGAGCAGGCGGTATGCCACTGAGTAGAGCTGGAATTTCTTTAACCGGGCTGCATATGGCATCTGTTTGAGCCCTTTGATCCTCTTGGTGAGGTACTTTTGAGGTCTTTCCAATTGCTGCAGGTGTCTGGTAAGGGACATCCCAAAAGGGGCATTGTACTCAATTATGGGCCTGATGAGGGATGAGTAAAGAGGCATGATGACCTCTCCTGATCTAGATGTGAATCCCTTCATGATTAGGTGGGCTATATAAAATGTTTTTCTAACCACTTTGGCCACGTGGTTGTCAAATGAGAGATTGCTATCAACTTGGGTCCCCAGGTCCCTAATGACTTCTTCTGTACTTAACGGATTACCACCTATGTGGTAATTTGTGGGCACTTTGTTTTTGCCAAAGGGGATGACTATACACTTTTTGGCGTTTAGCTTGAGGCCATGGCTCTGGCACCAGTTGTCTGTTTCTATGAGGCCCTTTTGGAGGATGCTTGTGTCGGCTGGAGAGTTGATTATGGTGCCCAGTTTGCAGTCATCTGCGAACTTGGTCAGCCACAGTCCTTCCGTGTTGGCCTGTACCGCCGAGAAATACATACCGAACAAGAGAGGTCCCAGGACTGAGCCTTGTGGGACGCCACTTGTAACTGGTTTGGAGTCTGACATGGCTCCAGCAATTCTAACCATGTGGGTTCTGTCCTTGAGCCAGTTTGCAACACATCTAGTGACATAGGGGTTTATATTTAAGCTGGTGAGCTTATCTATAATGCCCGAGTGGGGTATTGTATCGAAGGCTTTTGCGAGGTCCAGGTAGGCTGTGTGGACCACCTTCCCCTTGTCAATGGCCTTGGTGACTGTTTCAAAGAAATTGACCAGGTTTAAGAGGCAGGATCTGCCCTTAACAAAGCCAAACTGGGTAGGATCCAGTGTCTGTAGGTCCCCAATATCTTTATTTATGAGGTCCATGATGATCCTTTCCATAGCTTTGCAAACCAAGCTAGTCAGGCTTATGGGGCGATAGTTTCCAGGATCCGTTGAGGCACCACCTTTGAGGAGAGGGACCACTGTTGCTGTACGCCATTCTTTGGGTACATATCCTGTAGTAAGGCTAAGATTGAACAGTAGTTTTATGTTTGGGTTTAGCTCTTCTTGGAGTTCATGTAGGACGCAGCCCGGGACACCATCTGGTCCCATTGATGCTGTGTTTTTTGCTTTGGAGAGGGTGGCTCTTACCTGGGCATCTGAGATGTCAGGGGGGCAGCACTCTGTTGGGATAGATATTTGCCCTTTTGGTGGGGGGGGGAGTTTGCACTTTACCTGTCAGCTAGGATGTTGGCAATGTCTGTGGGCTCGGTGTATCTTTTGTCATTTTGGTCTAATTCTGAGCATATCTGGGAATTCCCACCCAGGTTCCTAACATAACTAAAGAAAGCCTTGTGATTATCCCTAGTGTCCTGTGCAATTTTTATCTCGAAGCTGGCCTTAGACGATTTTATGAGTGCCCGTAGTTTTTTGCTAATACTGATCAGAGATTTATTGCTCTAAGAGGTGGAGAGGTATGTTGACTGTTTAGATTCCAGAAACATACAGTCTGAAAGCAATGCCAGAAAACAACAAAGATATGCACAGACAGGAAAGGAAGTGTTGGCAACAGTATTTGCAGTACTTGGTTTATAGATATTGTTCAGTGTTCATAGAAAACAGAATCTAGAAAAAATGAAAGTAAACCCAAGAGGTATTCAGGAACTTCTGATACGTAGACCAAGCTGCCATACTCTTTGACCATGAGAAAACAACACTTTCCTCTGGCCCCACCCTGTCCCATTTACATTGATAAGTGTCATTATAGAAAATAGCCCAAGTGCATACCTTGTGGACTAAGGAAAAATTAAGGACACCTGTTAGAAACTATGGCCTGTTGAGAGGTATGCCATCTGTAACTAAAAAAAAGGCAATCTGTCAAATGTTGCCCTTTAGTGCAAGAGTAAATACTGCTTGTCTGACAGAAGCTCTTCAGCTTCCCAGTTTGAATGGACTGGGAATGCAAATCACAAAATAAATAAATAAATAAATAAATAAATAAATAAATAAAAGTTAGTCTTTTCCGTACATCCATTGTCTGGATGGGCAAACTTCTCCACTCTCTCGTACTAATGTAAAAAAAATGATCATGTGAGCGAACGTTCTTTTTAATGGTGGTTTTGCTGGCAACCTTTTACATGTGATTACACTGCAGCATGGAAGGGAATTTGTATTTACCCTGGTGTTGTGCAATTTGGGAGCTG